>NC_040036.1:41607761-41907761 GCF_003713205.1 Coffea eugenioides | reverse complement strand
ATAAATTTATTTATGGAAAAATGGGTACTCTGTTCTTATAATAGAAGAAAGCAATAAAGAGCTGGTGTTTTATGGAAAAATGGGTACTCTGTTCTTATAATAGAGAAAAATCATAAAGAGCTAGTGTTTTATTGGAAAACAAGTATATTTTTATTTTATCCGATAAATAAATTTATTTATGAAAAAATGGGTGTTAAAGCGTTGGTATTTGATGAAAAAAGATACTTTACGATACCAATGGATAACAGTTAAAACACATTCACATGGCATTTTAAATCACAGTCTTCATTATTTAAAATACCAAATCTGTGAATGTATTTTAACTGTTATCCATTGGTATCCTAAAATATCATTTTTCATCAAATACTAGCTCTTTAACACCCATTTTTCCATAAATAAATTTATTTATAGGATAAAATAAAAATAAATTCGTTTTCCAATAAAACACCAGTTCTTTATGACTTTTCTCTATTATAAAAACAGAGTACCCATTTTTTCATAAAACGCTAGCTCTTTATGGCTTTTCTCTATTATAAGAACAGAGTACCCATTTTTCCATAAATAAATTTATTTATCGGATAAAATAAAAAAAATTTATTTTCAATAAAACACCAGCTATTTATTGGAAATAACTATTTATTGAAAAACGGGTATATTTTTATTTTATCCGATAAATAAATTTATTTATGAAAAAATGGGTGTTAAAGAGCTGGTATTTGATGGAAAAATGATACTTTAGAATACCAATGGATAACAGTTAAAACACATTCACAGATATGGTATTTTAAATAAGGAAAAATCATTCAAAATGTCCCTCACATTTCACAAAATAACTGTTTTCGTCCCTCGCTTTTAAAAATGTAATTTTACGTCCCTTACAAATTCACATTGGTCAAATTTGGTCCCTACTTAGGTTTCCTACTAGTTTTTTATCGGAATTCACCACGTGCCTTGCACATGATTATATTTTAAGGACAAATTTGTCAAATCAAATTTTATATAATTCGATTAATAATTCCTCACATTTCATAAAATAAATTTTTTCGTCCTTCACATTTTTCAAAATGAATTTTTTCATCTTTTATTGATCATGTATGTGAATAATTTTTTTTTAAATCCATGTATATATTTATTTGATTTCACCTGAACAGTACGAATAGCATGTGAAATCAAATAGAAATATATTACACACTATTCGTATTGCTCAAGTGAAATTAATAGATATATACACGAGTTTAAAAAATTGTTAGTTTTTCACTTATATTCATTTTCTTTTACTTGAAATTTGAAAATAAAGAAGACATTTAATCCTAAATATTATCGAATGTTTATATCAAATTAAATTTGGATAAAAAAATAAACAAAAGAAATGTATGACAAAAAGAAATAAGTGATTGGCACTTTCAAATTTTAACACAATCACAAGCCAAGTAATTCAACTGTTAGTCTTAAAAGTGTCGAGTAGAAATTTCAAATTTAAACTGAAATTTGTTAGCACGATTATAGAATTTGAGTTAGCACCCATTAATTAGATGACCTTATTATACAACTCAATAAATAAATTATTACCAAAAGAGAAATGTCACAAATATTGAATAGGTTCAAATGGTGAAATCATATAAATATATACATGGGTTTCAAACAAAATTATTAGTTTAAAACCCCTATATATATCTATTGAATAGCATGTGTATAACTACGATAAGCATGTTTAGATGAAATCCAATAGAGATAAATTACTTGTTATTCATACTGTTCAGGTAAAATCAAATAAACATATACGTGGGTTTATAGAAAAAAAAGCTATTCGTATATATGATCAATGAGGGATGAAAAATTTTATTTTAAAAAATATGACGGATGGAAAAATTCATTTTTTGAAATGTGAGGAATGAAGCAACTCATTTTGTAAAATGTTAGGAACAAAAAAATTCATTTTGTGAAATGTGAGGGACTGTGAATCAGATTATGTAAAAATTTGATTTGATAATTTTACCTTTAAAAAATGATCACATGCAAGTCACATGGTGGATTCCGGCAAAAACTAGCCGGAAACCTAAGTAGGGACCAAATTTGGTCAATGTGAATTTGTAAGGGATGTAAAATTACACTTTTAAAAGTGAGGTACGAAAAAAGTCATCTTGTAAAATGTGATGGACTTTTTGAACAATTTTTCCTTTAAATAATGAAGATTGGTTCCGTTTGAATTAGAGATGTTTTTTAGGGTGTTTTTCAAAACAGCACTGTAGCATTTCGAACGTGAAATACAAGTACTGTACATATCTGCTATTTCTTTTTCTTTTAGACAAATCATTTTGACTTTTGTACTTTTTGATAAAAAATTTTCATTTGTTTTTTGTGGAAATGTAAAAAAAAAAATTTAATTATGTATAAATCAAAAAAATTACTAATTTAATTATTGGCACTTTGCTCATATGTTGGAGGACTGATAAGAAAGCCGTGAAGAGTTGGTATTTTTATTAATGAAAACTTTTCCCGTAAATGGCCTGCTTTTTATGGTTTTCCTTCATTATATGATCAAAGTACCATACTTTTTTGTATTTATCACGAATTAACATATTGTGACTGTGAATTAAAAATTTTTCGAGATCGTATTTTCATTAATTAGTCTTTTTTTTGTATTATCGTTAGTTTGAATAAAAAATTTAGTTGCACGGTGTTTGGGAGCAACTTCTAAAGTAACTATACAATCCTAATAATTTTTATAATTGCTTAGTATATTTATGTCATGGGTATATATTGTTGGTATGTTGTTATTAATTTTATTAAATTGTTTGGTATATTAGGTGTAGAAAATTATAGTTTCATAATTTTTTAAATGTAATAAAGCAGTGGGAAAATAATGCACAGTGAATGGAGGAATTGGAAGGGAAAAAAGGCTGCATCCGGACATGTCATATTTGGTTTGTCTCCATGTGCATTACCACTGCAGTATAACGGTCCGTGAGTTCCTATTTTACAAATACACGTGTCATGCTCTGAGGAGCTGCCTATGATAGGAAGGTTCCTACCATAAAGGTATCCGAGTCAAATGGGTTTGGTTTCTTTCAAAATGATGGCTTCTGCCAAATGAAAAGAAAAGTCCGTGGGAATTGAGTGTAGAATGGGTTAATAGGGGTTTTGGTAGAGAAAATGATGAAAATGTGTAAGTTTAGTCATGATTTGATTTTGATCTTTTTTTTTTTTTTTTTTTTTTTTTTTTTTTTTTTGATTTTGTTTGTTTTGTTTTGTTTTGTTTTTCTTTTTCATAATTTTCCTTTCTTAAAATAAACCTAGAAAAAAATGAGAAAAATATACATTAAAATGCAAGAAAATAAATAACTCATTAAATAGAAAAAAAATTCAAGGAAGCATTAAAATTGACAAAATTTTGGTGTCTACATTACCTATTGTGGATAATTGCGAAGTCTTGAGGTAGAGACACAATGTAGGATGAGTTTGAAGAGTGGAGAGGGCAGGTTAAAGTGAAACAGGGCTTCTTTAATGAACCTCCATTTGATCCTATCAAAGACTTTTTCAAGGTCTGATTTGATTGCAAAGAGACCTATCTTACCAGTTTTCTTTTTGAGTTTGTAGAGATTCTTGGACTAGAAAGATGTTGTCAGAAGGACTTCTACCAGGGAAAAAACTTGTTTAAAGAGGGGAGATGAAAGTGCTCATGATAGGTCTAAACCTATTGACTATCAATTTGGAGAGGACTTTGTAAGCTATATTACATAAACCTGTAGGTCTGAATTCTCTAACTAGCTTAGAGTGATCAACCCTAGGAATGAGGCAAAGTAGAGCATCATTTAGACCCAGGGGAAAGGTTAGAGGTTGACACTGTCAGTGACTAATTTGACAAGAAAGGGGGAAATTCTATCCCAGAATTTTTGGTAGAAGAGGGCATGCAAGCCATCAGGCCTAGGTGCTTTGAAAGGCTTAAGATTGAAAAGAGCATTTTTAATCTCAGGAATGATGGGTGTATTGGTAAGGTGATTTTTGGTTGATGAGTCTATATCAGAGGAGGAGAGAAGGAAAGGGTGAGGATCCTTATAATTGCAAACAAAGTCAGAGTTGAAAAGATTCATAAAATAGGTATGGATCATGGTCTTAACAAGATCAGAATCCGAGATCCAGTCTCCAGAGCTTTCTTTTAGATCTAGAATTTTGTTTTTGTTCCTTCTACAAATTGTGATAGTTTGGAGATATTTAGTGTTGAGATTTTTCAAACATATTAATAGTCAATCCAAGATTTCATAGCCCTAAGTTCTCTCTCTTGGTTGAGAGTGATAGAGAATTCTGCTTAGAGTGAAATTTCAAGATTTGCTAAGAAATTAGAGTGATACTGTTGTAGCGAAGCTTGATGGAAAACAATGGTAAAAAAACTCCATGCAGAGACTAGTTCAGCAAAGTGGTTAGTGATATCAGAGAGAAGGGTGTTTAGAAGGAAAAGAATGATGACCAAGCCAAAATTTTTCTAGTTTAAAGGGTTTTAAAGAGCAGGTAGAATTAAGAGGGTTTAATTCAATCAAAATAGGACAATGATCTGATCGTGTCTTAGCCAAGTGATGGAAAATAGTATTCTCGTATAGAGCCCTTAAACCTATTTACGAGTTTCCTTTTCCAAAGGTAAAAAAACTCCATGCAGAGACTAGTTCAGCAAAGTGGTTAGTGATATCAGGGAGAAGGGTGTTCAGAAGGATGACCAAGCCAAAATTTTTCTAGTTTGAAGGGTTTTAAAGAGCATGTAGAATAGGCATGACCTAACATTCCATAAACAATTCTATTGTTTGGTTTTTGCCTATCCAACTGAAACAAGGACCAACAAAACCAAGATCCATAAGCTCACAGTGGTCAAGACAGTCTTTAAATAATTTGCTCTACTATGAACAATGGTTTCCGCTCCCCCCCAAATTTATCATTACTAGAAACGAGTTCATTAAAGCCTCCGATACAAAGTCAAGACAAGTTATTTAAATCGTGCTCATATTTAAGAGTATTCTAGAGTAATTTTCTAGTCTCAATATCAAGGCTAACATAAATGGCGTTTAGATACCAAGGAAGGTTGTCTGGAAATACCTTAGCCGTTACATGGATGACTTGTAACTCCTGGGAGACATTCTTGAATGGGAATTGTGCGTCATTCCACAAGACTCAAATCCTTTCTTTGAATCCTTGTGGGTCAACAGTCTTGTAGTGTGAGAATGGCAAACTGCTGCAAATATCCATAGCTCTTGTACCTTTTATCTTCATTTCAATCAAGATAACAATGCCTAGCGGAAAGGTATGGATGTGTTGGAAAAGATGATTTTAAAGGCTGTGCTACCCACACACCAGATGTTCCATATCAAAATTTTCATGGTATTTGGAACATGAATTTGTGTTAGGAGGGGTTGAGAATTGACCTACCCTTGAGGATTGCTTAACTAAAGGGGTCTGCGATGAGTCCTGGGTTGGACTTCCACTGGAAGGCTGTAAAGGTCTAGTTATGAGATATTTAAATCTATCAAAGTAAAAGAAAGGAAAATTCTTGTGCCCTTCACCTCTCTGATGGGTTTTTAGAGCCACAACCTTTTTTTCAAAAGGAGAAAATTTATGACTAGAGGGGAAATGGAGAGATCTAGGAGCTCTAGCTCGAATTTTTGCTCTGGATGTTCGCTTGGATAAAGACCTGTGGCTGAGTAGAGGTTCCATGAGAGCTGGCCAGTTTCTCCTATTTTCGTGCGAGTCCTCCTGAGCTTCTCTCATCCTTATGCTTCTTATCCCATGGCTTGTTTTTAGCTAGTTCCAACTCCTTTTTGCTGTAGAAATAGTTTTACAAATCATTTTTTGTGATGAAATTAATGTTGTCTTTCTCCTCCAATATAGTCTCCTCCATCTTTGTTCCAAATAACTAATCCCTAAATTAGATATTAGATGTAGTTGCATAGACAAATGATCCATAACCTATGGGAGCACCAACAGTCAGCCCATGAGCTATTTTACGATCTCTAACACTCTTGGCATACTTTTGCAATTGAGCCAAGATTCAATAATACCTCTTTCATGATTAAACCAATGTTTTCAAAACCGGACCGGACCGGCCGGCTCGACCGGTCGAACCGCGAACCGGCCATGTGTCCGGTCCGGTTCATAGCTTGTGTTGACTTTGTCCTAGAACCGGTCAAAACCGTAAAAAACCGTTCAAACCGTTAAATTCGGATCGAACCGTGAACTGCGGTTTTTTAATTTTTCACAATATTGACTAAATTTTGACCGAAATTAACAACTAAACCTAGTCTTCTCTCAAGTCTTCAGTCTTCAATCTTCACAATTTTCTCATCCGCCGCATTTGCTCCATAGCGCCGGGTGATGGGTCATAATTTTTGTCGGGTGATGGGCTCCTTCCAAATCCCCCAACTTCACAGCCGATTCGAAGGTGTTGCTGGAGATTTTTGTCGGTGGGCAGCTTCATTTGCGGTAGGGGCCGCGACGGCGGCAGTTTCATTGTGGAGAGGCGGGGCAGAAGGGAGGGAAGTCTTCACTCCATCCTTCACAAAAGATCTGGTTTGTCCTCAAATTAGATAAGTCTGTTTGTCCTGCAAAATTTTTTTTTTCACTCGTTAGTTGGCTTTGTTGCCTGGCTTGAAGATTGTAGCAATTATAATACTTAGCTAGAACATAAAATGGAAGAAGAAAGAAAACATTTCTGGTTCCTCCTTGCTTCCAGTTTGCAACCGAGAGAGTGAGGGAGAGAATTAAAAATTTGCTAGCTTCATTTCTCCGGCTTGTAACCTCGAAACCGTGAACCAAAAGTGAGGAAAAAAATGAGTGACTAGTGCGGCTTAGGAAGAACTGAAGCAGGAACTAAAAGTGCAGGCTGCAACTTTCAAATTCTAGGAGGAAAAGGGAAGGTAAAATTCTGTAATAACCTCTTACGCGTCTATTATACATGATACTTAAGCTGCCTGTGAATTTCGCTAGGAAAATGGACCCTTGGCTGAGGGAAAAAAAATCTGTGCAGCAACCGAAAGTTTACTAGGAAGAAAATTGCACAAAAAGAATGTGTGTTCAGATACAGTTCTGTGTTTCATGTATTTCCTTTAATTTTGATGGGGAATAGCATTTGTGAGACAACTTCAGAATGGCGAACTAGTTGTAGAATCAGGCAAGAAATAATTTAAACATCTTAGTTTAATTGGATTTCTCTAAATGGCTGGGCTGTCTCTAGTACAGCAACTGCGGAAATGTTGGTTAGCGTGTTCAGCATGCCGACAAACAAGTTAAATGACTTGTTTATGCATTTGTACTTGGTGGCTGAAATCCACTTATCAGAATATAATCATTTTCTGGTTGTTGGAATTTTCCTGAATCATTTGAAAGGAAGAAAATGCTATTTGATACCAACTTAGTGGCACCATTCTTGGATAGCTACATCACTCAACAGAAGGTTTATCCAGTGTGGATAGGAGATTTTGCTTCTTAAAGTTATACATAGCCTATAGAAATTATTTTAAGTAAACGAAGGCAAGATGCCACTTTGGATAAGTTAAAGTTATGAAATGGAGTTTTCTATTATGTGAGGTCAGTCCAAAATATTGACACATCAAAACTAAGGAAGACCTCCGATCAAAGTTGTTAATTATGGAGTTTTCTTATATTAATTGTGGTTTAGCATTTATATTTTATTCTGTGCACACGTATGTGTGTGTCTCTATATATATATATATTTATTTATTTATTGAATCGGGGTTGAACCGGTCCGACCGGTTGAACCTCGACCCTTTCATTTCACCGGTTCAATTAACGGTCCGGGTTTTAAAACATTGGATTAAACGAGAGATGGTAAATGTAGCAATTCAACCTAAAACCCAAAAATCTACCTAACCTACCATTTATTTTAAGAGTAAATCTTATATATACTGATAGTATATGCACTATCACCGTTTGATTCATGACATGTATGCAAAAATTAAATTTCAAATTCAAATTTTGTATAGTTATCATTCATCTAACGCTAACAGTATATACACTGGCAATGTAAGAAAAATTAATCCTTATTTTAAAGGCTAGATTGGGTCAATCAGGTTATGGGTCATTTTTGGGTTGGGTAACAAAAACTCAAATATTGCTTGGGCATTTGAATTTTTAGTTTGGCACCCATTGACTCAAATCCTTTACACTATGCTATTGTACAGGACATTTCTTGTAGTATTTACTTGTAATCCTTGACCACTCATTAGACCCAATCCAAGGCCTTATAATATCTACATATAATACATCATATTGATTTCATACATGGCATCTCCACTCATCATAAGTTTATTGATCTACTAAAGGAATAGGAAATACCAATAATTTCTTAATTTCTCTGAACAAAAATCTAGTCCTATTTCTCTATCTTTTCATTATCTAGTATTATGAAATAGGAAAACTACACCTATTTCCAGTCAACCTCACAAAAACAAGAATAATCTTCTTTTGCTTTCTATGCTAATCCATCTTTCAAACTTTGCAAATACTTTTAGTTGTGAGTGTTCGAGTGTGAGAATGTGCAAGAAATAGTTTGTAAATATTTTTCAAAATGAAAGTGTGTGAAAAAGTGTATGTGAGAGAGAGAGAGAGAGAGAGAGAGAGAGAGAGAAAGTAGTGACAAAAAATGTGTTACAAATAGTTTACAAATATTTCACTAAGTAAAAGTGTGTGAAAATGTATGTACAGACATAAAAATAATATGTCCATCAAGTTGTTTAAAGAGTTAGTATATGTCTATTTGTCTGTGTGAAAGTATGTTAGTATGTGTTTTAATGTGTCTGTGTATATGAATATGATGTGTTTCCATCCAAGAAATTTAAAAAGCGAGTGTATGTTTATATATATATTGAAGTGTTTTAGTGTATGAAAATATGTTTATGTATGTGAAAATGTGTTTATGTGTGTGAAAAAATCATTTTGGGCATGTAAATATATCTGAAATTGTATTAAATATTAAAATGTATAAAATAATATGTTGAATTATACTTGGGTCATAGGTTTGAATTGATTCAATATGACCCAACCCAACATCAACCCAATTATGTAGTTGGGCGGATTGGGTATAATCCATTTAAGTGAAAATCTGTAAGGCCCAAAGACAACCTAAGAGGGGGGTGAATTAGGTTGATTAAAAACTTAATTGAATTTATGCACTTTTTACTTAATAAAAATTTACCTTCTTTTCTAGTAGAGATCAATCAAGTAAATTTAAATAAGAGAACAATTGTTGATCAGAAATAAGGATATATATATAAGCAATGAGAATTTTATTAAACAAAAAGAATAAGATAGAGTATCAAACCGATTGTCTACCAAGCTTTCCTCAAACTTGAAGACCAATCACAAAGATGAGCACCTTCTCTTTGATGAACAATAATCAACTCAATGTACAATGGAGGGATCACTTCCTCCTTGCCCCAAGCCTCTCTTAGTCAAGCTAGGAAGTTTTACTATCACTCAGATAACTCTCAACAAAACTACACTATTGAAAATTTCAAACACAAGAGAAGAGCTTACAAGTACTTCACACTTCTTAGAGAACAAATCCTTCCTATGAGACTATTTTCTTGCTAAAATATCTCTTGAGATCTTGTAAACAAAGTGTGCAAAAGTCCCTCTCTGATTCAGAATCGTTTGTATTTAAAGGGAACAAAAAATGGGTTTCATTAATGCTTCCAACGGATAGAAGGCAGATGAAGAGTCAGCTAGCCGTTGGGGCTGTCGGACGTCCGACATCTTAGTCATCGTCCGATCCCATCGTCCGAAAATCAGTCAAGTTGTTGTTCGGACGTCCGATGGAATTTTATCGTCCGACAGCTTCTGCATTTGAACGTTGGCAGAGAGTCATCAACACTTTGTGAAATTTTTAGGACGTCCGACACGATCGATGTGCGTCCGATCCATCCGGACGTCCGATGCTTCCTCACGAGCGTCCGACAGAATTTCCTTCTTGATGTTCTTCATCCTTTCGGACGTCCTACAGATTCCTTACGGACGTCCGATATGAGTGCCCTGTTTTTGCTTCTTCTTTTGGTTGATTTTCTTTTCTTGACAACTTTGTACCTGATTCTCTAAAAAGCAAAACACTTATATTTGAAGAGAATTAGATAATTATTTCAAAGTGCTTTGTGATCATCAAAATCAAGAATAACATTCTCCCCCTTTTTGATGATGACAAAACACTGATTTGAAAAGAAATTTGATGATTATAAATATGCTCCCCCTTTCTCAGTCAATCGAAGAACAAAAATTGAAAAACTCCCCCTTATTTGGCTACTTCTCAGATTTATTCAATCATCCAAAAATAGTTAAGCAATTGAAAAACTCCCCCTGACTTAGTTAAGCAATTTATTCACTGATTTATCCAAAAAAAAACAGTTAAGCAATTGAGAAACTCCTCTCACTTGGCTACTTCACAGATTTATCCACATATCCAGTCAATTCAACGCAACGCACATATCCATATTCATATTTTCTCCCCCTTTTTGTCATCACAAAATTCAAAATGTAAAGATACATTTGGAGAACAAGTAACAAAGATTCGACCATATATCCAATCCATTCAGAGCAAAATGATCTTACGAGCATTACATCCATATATCCAACCATTCAACCAAGCAAAATGTAAAAATTCAACCATTCACAAACATTACAAACATATGTTCAGTTTTGAACATTACAAAACACCAAATGACACCAAGCACCAGAATTCAATAGATAAAAAGAGTTCAAGGCAACTATCTAACACAGCAAATAAAAACAGTCAAACAGAATGCAAATGATCCTAATAGGACTAGTGATCCTAAATGATAAGCTAAGAGGATCCAGACTTCCTTCGAGTAAGCTGATACTGAGAGAGATCCTCCTCCTCAGTGTCTTCATCATCTTCAACAGCTTCACCAACTGGTTTCTTGCCTTTATCTGATGTGGAAGGATCATGTAGTGCCACGGGAGTAGAGGTGAGGTCGATAGGAGCAGGACTCATAGAGCGAACAGGGGCTGATGAACTTGGATCATTGGAGCGTGGCTCCTTGCCAGGAGGGACTTCCTCAACCACAGGTAGGGGAAAAAGGAGATTCTTTTTATCTAGGAAGTCAGCTTGTTGCTGGGATGACATGGTGAGCATGAGACCATGTTCAAGAAGCAGAACATGTTGCTTAAGGTCTCGAAGGAGCTCAACCACCTCAGAATTTGAAGAAGAAGATGCCTTAGTGGCAGTCTTCCTAGGATGAATAGAGGTCAGTGCAACAGAGGATGGAGTGTGAAGTGGATCATGTGCAGCCTTAGATCTAGGTTCATTAGAAGTGGCCCCTTATACGCCCACAAATTATCCCTAAAGACAAGATTTTTGCGCTCAAAATAAGCCTTAGTGAAGGCAGAGGAAAATGTTTCTTTGGGACAAACACCAAGGATAGGTACTTTGTAAAATTCAAAAACCTTTTGAAGGAATTTTCCATAGGACAGTTTTCTACGAGAATCAGTGGTATAGCGAAGTAAAAACTTGCACATGACAAAGCCAAAGTCAATGCAAATTTTTTCTCGAAAACAATAAAACAAATACAGCTCCATTTTATTTGCATCTGTTCTATGACCGTCAGTAGGCACAAGCAGATTTGAAATGATTGAGAAAGCAAAAAGATTCACAGGGGCAAGGTCATTTTGTTTTGAATCAGCAGGGGCAGAAAATTTCTTTCGAAAATAGGTTAGCATTTTAGCATTATCAAAGTGATTATCAGCAGTAGGATGCTCTTCATAAGAAAAGAAATTGGCAATTTTACTTTTGCATCCTGGTTCAATAACAGTATTTAAAATGGCATTCACAGTTTCAGGATCAAATACTAAGTCTACCCCATTTACCCTGGACATAATTTCAGTGTGATCAGTGCCTTTCCTAAGATTGGCAAAGAATTGATACAGCATTTCAGGGTAATAAACATTAGGCATGGAAATGATATGTGACCATTTCTGGAATTCAAAGAGATTTAGAATAGACTCTAAACCTATCTTGCGGAATTCAGAGAGATTAATGGTGCGTTGAGGAATGAAACCTTTCTGGGATATCAAGGAGTGTTTTTCTTTGGCAGTAGCATCAAAGAATGGGGAGACGGTGGTTGATTGGGAAGGCTGTTGAGATGGAGTTCCTTGTCCGGATGCAGGTTGAGCGGAAGGCCGGGGAGTTTGAGTCTTTACTGCTCCCCTTTTGAAGCGTTTGGATGATCGTGAGGCCCTAGGAGAATCCACATCTTCATCCCTGAGTGTGTGCTTGCGTCCGGCAGGGGCTTTTCCTCCTCTTAGATTCACCATTGTGTGAAATGTGTGAGATGTATGATGCAAATGATGCACACAGTGGAATGGAAGTGAATCACACAAGAATTTCGAGTTAAAGAAGCCTTGAAGATGATTGACCAGAGCGGTTATGAGAAAGTAGGGTTTGAGGGAAATTTGGGAACTTTCGAAATATGATGAGATTTGGTGAAAAGATCCGAAAATTGAACTCGCAATGATCAGGAGAAGTTTTTGGTTGAGTCAATTTTGGAATGAGTGCTTCAGAAAAGCACGAATTGAGTGTGAGAAAAGTAGAGGTTTCCGTCCGAATGAGAAGAGAAGAAGAGAGTTCTGAAGCAAATGAGGAGGGAAGTCACTTTAAAAAGTGTACCGTTGCACTGTCGGACGGCCGAACGTAGTCGTGCGTCCGACAGTTTCGTCCGAACAGATGTTTTCTGGGAAAAATAGCTGAAGAACATCATCGGACGTCCGTTCATCTGCTTTAGGACGTCCGAAAGCTTTGAACAGAAAAATTTTAAGATGATTTTACGATTATCCCTAATTTTGATCTTAGATGAATGAATTGATCCAATGGCAAAGCTTTTGTAAAAATATCAGCAATTTGATCTTTAGAGCAAACATAATTCACACAAACTTCACCTTTTTGGACAAGATCGCGAATAAAGTGGTGCTTTATATCTATATGTTTTGTCCTAGAATGTTGAATTGGATTTTTGGTCAAATTTATAGCACTGGTATTATCACAGAATATAGGCATGCAATCATATAACAATCCAAAATCATTCAAGGTATGTTTCATCCATAAAAGTTGAGCACAACATGCACTAGCGGCAATATATTCCGCTTCGGTTGTTGACAAAGAGATTGCATTTTATTTTTTGCTAAACCAAGAAACTAAGCAATTACCAAGAAAGTGACAGGTTCCACTAGTACTTTTTCTGTCCACACGACAACCACCAAAATCCGCATCCGAATATCCATATAGAGCAAATTCACAAGATCTAGCATACCAAAGACCATAGTCTAATGTACCTTTCAAATACCTAAAAATTCTTTTAACAGCATTCAAATGTGATTCTTTTAGACAAGATTGAAATCTAGCACACAAGCAAACAGCAAACATAATATCGGGTCTACTTGCGGTTAAATAGAGTAGGCTTCCAATCATACCTCTATAGTGCTTTTCATCCACATGTTTACCTTCTTCATCTTTGTCAAGTTTTGTAGAAGTGCACATTGGAGTTCCAACTTGCTTTGAGTCCTCCATGCCAAATCTTTTCAGCAATTCCTTGGTGTATTTTGCTTGATTTATAAAAATTCCCTCTAGTGCTTGATGTATTTGAAGTCCAAGGAAGAAATTTAATTCTCCCATCATACTCATTTCAAATTCACTTTGCATAATGGTGGAAAACTCCTTGCATAGATACTCATTAGTAACACCAAAAATAATATCATCTACATATATTTGCACAATAAGAAGATCATTTAACACTTACTTAGTAAAAAGTGTGGTGTCCACAATACCTCTTTTGAAACCATTTTCAATCAAGAAACCACTCAATCTTTCATACCAAGCTCTTGGAGCTTGTTTTAGTCCATATAATGCTTTTGAGAGTTTAAACACATGACTTGGAAATTTTGTATTTTTAAAACCGGGGGGTTAATCCACATATACTTCTTGATCAATAAAACCATTTAAGAAGGCACTTTTAACATCCATTTGAAACAGTTTGAAACCTTTGAAGCAAGCAAAAGCAAGAAGCATTCTAATCGATTCTAATCTAGCTACGGGAGCAAATGTTTCATCAAAATCAATTCCCTCTTCTTGTGCATATCCTTTAGCAACTAATCTAGCTTTATTTCTTACAACTACACCTTTATCATCCAACTTATTTCTAAATATCCATTTCGTGCCAATGATAGGTTGATTTTGTGGTCTATCAACAAGAGTCCAAACCTTATTTCTCTCAAATTGATTAAGTTCCTCTTGCATTGCCAAAATCCAGTTTTCATCCTTTAAGGCATCATTGATATTTTTAGGTTCAAAAAGAGAGACTAAAGCAAAGTTATCTATCAAATTCTTAGATGAGGAACGAGTCTTTACCTTCTCGGATGGATCACCAATTATAAGCTCTCTTGGATGATTTTGGCTAAATTTCCAAGCTTTGGGAAGGTCTTTGAATGAATCATCATTATTGTCTTCATCTTCCTTTTCTTGATCTTCATGAGCTTCATCCTCCATTTCCTTTGCTTCCGGATTAGAGTTTCCTTCATCTTCAATTGTTATCTTTTTCATTCCTTCACGAACACCTACATCATCATCCTCATACAAACTTTTGGAATTATCATCATTAGTTTCATCAAATGTTATGTGTATAGTTTCTTCTATCACAAGAGTTCTTCTATTAAAAACTCTATATCCTCTTTTGTTCTCACAATAGCCCAAAAATATTTCTTCATCAGATTTTTTCTCAAACTTACCAAGATGTTCCTTTAAATTCAAAATAAAGCATTTACAACCAAAAACTTTGAAATATCCAACCGTAGGTTTCTTATCAAAAATCAGTTCATAAGATGTTTTATTCAAAATAGGTCTCAAGAGGACTCTATTCATCACATAACATGCGGTGTTTACCGCTTCAGCCCAAAGATATTTTGGCAAACTACATTCACTCAACATAGTTCTAGCAGCCTCTTGGAGTGTCCTATTTTTCCTTTCTACAACACCATTTTACTGTGGAGTCCTTGCAATAGAAACTCATGTGTTATGCCATTATGATCACAAAATTCTGGAAAACCACAAAACTTGAATTCCGTCCCATTATCACTTCTAATCCTAACAATTTTTAAACCAAGCAGATTTTGCACTTTAGCAAACAATGAAGTAAAATTTTTGAAGGCATCATCTTTATGAGCAAGGAATATCACCCAAGTATATCTAGAATAATCATCAACAATCACAAAATAATATCTCTTACCTCCCAAGCTAGTAATCTGAGTAGGACCAAATAAATCAAGATGCAAGAGTTCCAAAGGTTTAGAAGTTGATACACATTTCTTTGGTTTAAAGGAAATTTTTGTTTGCTTCCCAAATTGACATGCATCACAAATTTTGTCCTTTTCAAAACTGATTTTTGGCAAGCCTCTAATTAACTCCTTTTTTGAAATTTTCTTTAGTAATTTCATGTTAAAATGACAAAGTCTCCTATGCCACAACCAAGGATCTTCATTTGAAACTTTAAGACATTGGAAACTAGATGAATCAAGTTTATCAAGAACAACAATATAAATATCGTTAAACCTCTTACCTTTGAACACAACATTATATTTAGAGTCAAGAACAATGCATTCATGCTTTTTGAACAAAACATTCAAGCCTTTATCACATAATTGACTAACACTAAATAAGTTATAACCTAAGTTATCAACTAAGAGCACATTATGAACAAAAGTTTCACCATCCTTACCCACATCACCTATTCCAATTGTCTTAGCTTTCACGTCATCACCAAACGTCACTTTTCCACTTGATTTTGATTTTAGCTTTATGAACAAAGAAGGATCACCGGTCATATGCCTTGAACAGCCACTGTCAATGAACCATTTGGAGTTGCTTGAGCCTTTTCCCTGAAAAGAGAAAGTGTTTGGTACCCTTTAACTTTTGGGTCCTCAATAGTTAGCATTGTGTCTAACTAACCACATGCATCTCATTCCTCTGTTCAGATTTCTTTTCACATAACAATCTCCATTTAAATGTCCTCTTTGACAGCAAAAATTACACATAATGGAAGAGTTTTCAACATGTAATGGTTTGATAAATCTCAATCCACTCCTTCTATGTGTTGTGAAATCATGTGCATTTTTGTTGTGTGTTAATGTTCTTTTCTGATTAGTAAGACAGGTGGTTGACATGGTCTTTTTGAGATAGTCTTGTTTTCTAGCTTTTAAGGTCTCATCCAGCTTGTCCATCTTTTTATTCAAATTCCCATGTCTTTCCTTTAACATTTTACAAACACTTGTCTTTCTATCAAGTTCATTTTGAACATCAAATCTGGCTCTTACAAGACACTCATTGTCAGCTTTTAGTTGTTTATTTTGTTGAAAAAGACTTGCATTTTCTTGAATGAGAAAGACAATTTTCTGTTTTAGCTGCTTGTTTTTATCACAAGATTCCTTCAAGGCATTATGCAATTTTTCAATAAAGGATTCAAGATCATCATCATCTTCATCATCACTATCAGATTGAGAGTGTATGGAAGTTACCTCATTATCTCCAATAGCCATGAAGGCCATTTGAGCTGATTCTTCTTCTTCTTCAACTTCACCTTCGGAGTTACATTCATTCCATATAATCTGGAAGTTGTTGAACCTTGGCTTTCGATCAGCTTTTCCATCTTTCTTTTTCTTCAGAGAGCATTCATTTGCGTAGTGTCCAGGCTGTCCACATTCGTAGCATTTGTCCAATTGTTTCTTGTTGAATTCTTGTTTTCCTTTGTTTCTTGCGTTTGAAGACTGATTCTGGAATTGATTGCTAGGTCCTCCCCTTCTAAACTTCCTTTTATTCAAGATTCTCTTGAAACTTTTTGTGATGAGAGTAAGATCGTTATCATCACCATCCGAGTCTTCATCATCCAACAGAGTTGGATCATCTTCACATTGAGCTGCTTTTAGAGCTATGTTTCTCTTTGCTCTCGCGTCCTCTTCCTCCTGCACTCTAGTTTTCAATTTCAACTCATAGGAGGTTAGTGAGTTAATGAGAGATTCAATAGGCACAGAATTCAAATCCTTAGCCTCCTCTATTGCAGTCACTTTACTTTCTCATTCTTTGCCCAACGCATTGAGAATTTTCCTGTTTTTCTCTCCCAAGGTGTACTCTTTGCCTAACATCTCGAGATCTTTGATCAAGTCATTGAACCTGCAATACATTTTGTCAATATCCTCAAGGGGTTCTATTTTAAATGATTCATACTTTGTGACCAATATAGACTTTTTCTGTTCTCTCACGTTGTCACTCCCCTCATGAATTTCTCTTAGCTTATCCCACATTTCTTTAGCAGATTTACAACCTTTTACTCTAATTGATTCATTTGAGTCTAAGGCACTATAAAGAACATTTATGATTTTGGCATTCAAAGTGAGATTTGTTCTATCTTGAGCATTCAACTCAACTCTTGTTTTAGGCCGAAACAAACCTGTATCTGCATCAAGAATGTTAGCATCATGCGGTCCTTCATTCACAATAAACCATAACTCAATATCAATGGATTGCAAAAGGATAATCATTCTTTCTTTCCAACTTAAATAATTAGAACCATTAAATATGGGAGGCCTAGTGATAGATTGCCCCTCAACAAACATGGCATGATTAGTTGTCATCTTTACTCCAAGCCGCTTAAGTTTAATCTCTAGAAGACCAAGCTCTGATACCAATTGTAAGGCCCAAAGACAACCTAAGAGGGGGGGTGAATTAGGTTGATTAAAAACTTAATTGAATTTATGCACTTTTTACTTAATAAAAATTTATCTTCTTTTCTAGTAGAGATCAATCAAGTAAATTTAAAGAAGAGAACAATTGTTGATCAGAAATAAGGATATATATATAAGCAATGAGAATTTTATTAAACAAAAAGAATAAGATAGAGTATCAAACCGATTGTCTACCAAGCTTTCCTCAAACTTGAAGACCAGTCACAAAGATGAGCACCTTCTCTTTGATGAACAATAATCAACTCAATGTACAATGGAGGGATCACTTCCTCCTTGCCCCAAGCCTCTCTTAGTCAAGTTAGGAAGTTTTACTATCACTCAGATAACCCTCAACAAAACTACACTATTGAAAATTTTAAACACAAGAGAAGAGTTTACAAGTACTTCACACTTCTTAGAGAACAAATCCTTCCTATGAGACTATTTTCTTGCTAAAATATCTCTTGAGATCTTGTAAACAAAGTGTGCAAAAGTCCCTCTCTGATTCAGAATCGTTTGTATTTAAAGGGAACCAAAAATGGGCTTCATTAATGCTTCCAACGGATAGAAGGCAGATGAAGAGTCAGCTAGCCGTTGGGGTTGTCGGACGTCCGACATCTTAGTCATCGTCCGATCCCATCGTCCGAAAATCAGTCAAGTTGTTGTTCGGACGTCCGATGGAATTTTAGCGTCCGAAAGCTTCTGCATTTGAACGTTGGCAGAGAGTCATCAACATTTTGTGGAATTTTTAGGACGTCCGACACGATCGATGTGCGTTCGAGGAGTGCGTCCGATTCATCCGGACGTCCGATGCTTCCTCACGAGCGTCCGACAGAATTTCCTTCTTGATGTTCTTCATCCTTTCGGACGTCCTACAGATTCCTTACGGACGTCCGACATAAGTGCCCTGTTTTTGCTTCTTCTTTTGGTTGATTTTCTTTTCTTGACAACTTTGTACCTGATTCTCTAAAAAGCAAAACACTTATATTTGAAGAGAATTAGATAATTATTTCAAAGTGCTTTGTGATCATCAAAATCAAGAATAACAAAATTCAACACCAATCCATCCAAAAATCGCTCAACCTACCCAATTGTCAGGTGTAAGTGGCAGTTGAAGAAATTTCAAAGGAGCGGCGATAGGGCTTTTGGCTTGTAAAAGTAAAGGCTCTCAGGAAGTATGTTACCTAAAAATCGATAACGGCTATGACTTTATTCGTGTGGATGATACATTACAGAAGACAATAGGGCGGCAATAGATTTCGAAACCAAAGAAATCGAAGATAGAGATTCAACAACTTCCCATACCACAAATCATTCAAGCAACCTAGTGAAGAACCACCTCTCTCACAAAGATTAGTCTACAAGCCCTAGCAAACTTCTTCGATGAACAAATTTTACAAACGTTCCTCCTATACTAGCCTTCAACCCTATAAAACAACTTTGCCTCGGTAGAAGGAGAAGCCAATCCATTTCGCTTTCAGAAGAGGTGAAAACTAGAATCCATAGTTGCTGGAGCCAAGCTTTAATTGTTAAGCCTTTTGAAAAGACCTTGGGATTTAAATTCTTCGACTCCAAAATCAAACAGACATAGAAGCTCAAAGGATCGCCCAGCATAATGGACCTAGGAAGAGACTATTTCATCATCAAATTCTCAGACCCTGCAAACTATTTTGAAGTTCTCACAGGGAGCCCTTGATTCATAAATAAGACCTTTAGCATGGTTCAAATCTGCGAACTTAATTGTATTGTCAATCAAAACACCCCTCACTTGACTTCTACCGGGGTCAAACTATCGCAACTACCGATAGAATGCTATGACCTTGAAGTTCTAGCACTAATAAGGAATTCACTAGGTGCAGTGACCAAAATCGATGCAAAAACAGCAAACTCAGAAAACAAAGGATATGCCAGGCTATGCATCCAAATTGATGTTAGCATACCTTTGAAGCATTCAATCAAGATCGATCATTTTACCCAATCTCTTCAATATGAAGGAGTTAGGGGGCGTTTGGTAAAAGGGTATCGGAATGAGGGAATGGAATGAACTCCATAATTGGTGTTTGGTTCACTGGAATGCGAATTGAAATCTTGGAATGATTTCTAAAAATTTGGTGTCTCTCCATTCCTTAGTAGAAGGGTGGGTTTTGTCCAAAACCCAAGTGTGATTCCAAGATTTCTTTACTGATTACATATTATTTAGTATAATTAATATTTATATATATATATATTATATATTATAATATATACATATATATAATATATTATTATTATTATATTTTATTATAATACTAGTATATTATATAAATATATATTATAATTATTTAGTTAAATATAATTATATTTATATAATATATATTATAAATTTATTAATATTATATAATAATATATTTATGATATATATGTATATTTATAAATGCTTATTATATTGGCATATAATTATAATATATACATGTATATAATATTAATAAATTATATAATTATAATTGTATTTATTATTTTAAATGTAATAATATATAATAATAACTATATCTAATATTAATATGCATTATATTTATATAAAATATTAGTACAATTAATATTTATATATTATACAATTATAATTATATATTTATATTATAACATTTGTATAATTATAATTAATTATATATTTAATATTTAATTTAATTAGTTACAAACTCATAATAATGATGTTATTATATTATATAATTATATATTATAATTATTTAGTTAAATATAATAATACTTATATAATATATATTATAAATTTATTAATATTATATTTTAAATATATATGTATATTTATAAATGTATATTATATGTGCATATAATTATAATATATACGTGTATGTAATATTAATAAGTTATATAATTATAATTATTATTTTAAATATAATAATATATAACAATAACTATATTTAATATGTAATATATATTATATTTATATAAAATTTTAGTATAATTAATATTTGTATATATTATATAATTATATAATTATATTTATATTATAACATTTGTATATTTATATTTAATTATATATATAATATTTAATTTAATTAGTTACAAACTTATAATAATATTATTATTATTTATATGTATTATATAATGTATATTAATTTATGTAATATAATTAATATTATCAATTATACTAATAATTATACATGTTTACTAATAGAAATTATTAATTAGTTAGACTAAATTTACTAATACATTTATACTAATATATTTAATTAGTGAAATTTTCTTATATTCTATTTACAAATAGCCAATAACTATCATTTACGATGGGGTTTATAATATATTTATTATATTCCATTCCAAAAGAGTCGACGAACCAAACATCAACTATAGTAATGATACACATTCCTGGCACTTGAACCAAACAAATGTATCGGAATGAATGATCTCATTCCAAACCCAGGATATCCGATTCCGAATCCGAATCCGATACCGATGTGCAAACCAAACACCACCTTAGTTTTTGTCTCTATTGTGGTTTAGTGGGTCAAGCCGAAGGTAAATGCAGGAAACCAACCTTTGATCAATCCAATTGCTATGACCAACAACCCAAATATGGATCTTGGATGCTAGCCCCCAAATTTCTCGCAAAGTCCAGCAAAAAGATTTCTGTCCAACTGGGCCAAATTTGGGCCTTAAACTCAAACAATGGCTCAATGCCTCCAAATTCAAAATTCAAATCCCCAGCCCATTCTTTCAAACTTGCTCCTAGTCAACCTAATGCCGGGTCAATGTCTTATATTTATCAAACCTCATTATCTCCAATCTCTAATGTGACGGCCCCACCTCATCCTAGGGCGAACCAAAGGGTTCGGCGGACCGCTTGCCCAACTCTCGCCGGGACTTACTCACTCACTACAATCCTCAATTCAAATAAAATATACATCTCAAATATACATCAAATATTCCTCAAATTAACATATCATAAGCGAAGCGGAAACTAATTCTAAGCGTGGAACGTGCACATACATCCACTTCAATGCCAAACAGTCACGCTGGCCCAACTATTACACAAAATGAATCCAAATCTAAACTATACAAGATATATGCCATCCAGTCACACGAATAACGTGATACAAGTGCTTCCTTTGCCTCGAGACCTGTGGAAGGGGACATAAAATATTTTTTTGGGGTGAGCTAGAAGCTCAGCGAGTAACCAGTAAAATCAGTAATCAAATAAGTTTCACAATAGTTCATTTCAATAATATCATGAATCAGTAATCAAATATACGTTTATTGCTCTTATGAACCAGTGAAATCATTGTACCAAAACGTCCAACGCTCAAATTGATCCAGTAACAGTGAAACAGTGATAGGGAGCCATTTGCTCCAAGTAAACAGTGATGGAGATGTTGGTGTTTAGCACAAGACTTCCCAAGAACTCATTGAAACCAAATCATGTCATGAACTCACATGCAAGCACACATGATTTGCAATCAAGTAAATAATGCAAGAAACAATTCATAAGTAGCTTTGGAAATAGTTTGGGGTCACTCACCAACCACGGCTCTTAATCCTTATCCATCACAGACAGTTTTTCTCGATCGAGTCCAAGCTCTTCATTCTACCAAGAATTAACCCAAACTCACAGCGATTAAACATTCTCAAAGATTGGACAGCACTTCCCCTTAAATTCCTTATTTTCCATCCTACAAGACATTACAAATCAAAATTCAAAACAACTAGACTACGCTAGTCTGTACACGTCTCACACCTCGCTCGTAACCCCTGTAAGGAAAACAAATGGCGTGGAATGAGCTAAAAGCCCAGTGAGATTCCAAATAGCAAGTTAATCCTTATTTAAAAGTGCAAGTATCACGTAGCAAAGTAATGAGCATGAATAGTTCATAAAAGTGAGCGATAATACTTCAAGTAGCAAATCTCAAAGTGAGCGAGTGTAGAAGTTTTTCAAAAGAAACAATAATCCAACAAACAATAATCACTCCAAAGTATAAGGATACGGATGGCTCTCAGGAGCCAAATTCCCCTTTGCATAACCAGAGCTTGATCAAGTAATAGTTGACACTCCGTCAACCTTCAAGTAAGTAACCAATCCAGTAGAGCACCACTTACACTACTCTCCGTCCACCATTCACACCCCCTACTGGGCCCAAAATTCTCAATAAACACGGGTGGTAATACTCGAGTATATCGATTAGTCGATGAGATATCACTCCACTCGGCAAAATGAAAGACCCATGGTTCGTTACCCAATCGACCAAACCCTTACCGGCTCGACTCGATTAACTAGCCAATGGGGTTTGGGGTCCCCAAAAAATCGATGAGGTAACACTCCAATCGACTGAATTAAAATAAAAGTATGGAGACGGGAATGAGAGGCACCTCCCACTCGGATAGAGTGTGGTACATACTGCCGCTCCGACTTACAAATCAAGTACAAGTATATCAAGTTAATTGCAACAATAAACAAGTAGATATTATAGTAGGGCAAGTGCGATAAAGTACACCCTTGCCCGATCAACAAATCTCGTATCATGTATTTTCATGGATCAAGTATTAAAACAAGTGTCCAATTCAACCAGATATTTGGAAGCACTCACCAAAAGTCAGTACCTCTAAAAAAAACACGTTCAGGTCCAACTCCTTGGTTGGAGTCCAAATCTGTGATAAAATATCTTTTGCGAATGTAAAACTTTCTAGAGTTCGAAACATAGGAGTTTCGCTTCAAGAAAATCAAGTAAATACAACTCGTTTAAGTAAGATTCAAGATACTTATCAAATTCTAAGAAATTCATACTTGCTCTTAAGACTTTGAAACTTGGAAACAATTATACTTTGAAATACCATTCGGGTCGACGAAATGGCGAAAAAGTATTTCTATTAGTTATAAATTTCATTTTTCCAAGGATACAAGGTCGGCCAAGTTCCAACTTATATACCTTGATAAAAGAAGGTGCAAATATCTTAGATGGTTCAAGTGGTATTCACTCTCAAACCTTACTCAAGTTGCAAGCATATCTACCTAGTTCTCGAGCGTAAATTTGGGCAGCACGCCCTTTGTATTTACCTATTTTCCAGCCATTTATGGCTTTATTCTTTTCCTCAATCAAATCCAAAGTTACACATAACATAATTTCATTTCATTAGCCGTTCAATAGGCTCAAAGTCAAACAAGTACGAAATCAAACTAGGAAAATGTACGGAAATGAAGTTTAAGTTATAAACCAAAAGACAGATTTGTCGTCGCTTAGCGTAACGGGCACAACCAAAGCTACGCTTATCGGATTGGGGTGAAATTTATACCGTTTCGAGGGTAAGACAAAGGCCTACAACTCTGATGAAGACAACTCAGTCTATTTTGTAGTGTATCTAAGTCAAAATCTCAAATAACAGAACCAGAATCTCACATTCGGGCTTGTTAACCGCCTTATGCGTAAACGATAATAACTCAGGCTACCGAAGTCCAAACAAGGTGATTCTAGGGGCATTGGAAAGAAAAGAAATAGCACTACAACTTTCATGTTTTGGGTAAATGCTAGTCCAGTACGTATCATGGTGGAAAAGACACGACCAGATTGATGAAATATTCAAAACTGATCACGGGATTCACCTAGAGCAGTCAGGGTATTTCGGTCTTTTCATAGGCTACATTGCTCCGATTGTGCTGAAATTTTGCAGGAAACTATAAAACATGATTCTATAAAACTTTCATGTTTTGTGCTAAGCCTTGTTTGGCCTCTAACATGATGAAATAGAACCAGACAGAACTGAAGCTAAGATTTCCAGAAATCTGAAATTTTACGGTTTCAAAGGAAACTTTCTTCATTTCTTGCTTCAATCACCACCACAACCTCTTATATAAGCTCAGATACAACATATACTATCCATACAGCAAGTATAGGCAGAAAATCATTCAAACCCTAACTCATTGTCATCACTACAATCACCCAAAATCACATGAACTAAACATCACAAGCAAGTTTACAAGGTATTACTCAACTTAGACAAAACTAAGGGAAATAAATATGAAGGTCAGCCCATATACCTCTCAAAGATGCTTCCAAGAATTATCCACCACCTCTTCTTGTGATCTTTTCCCCCACCAAGCTATCCAAGTACTCAAAGAAGGATTTAACCGGTTTAAAATCCTATTTTTTTTTCTTTTCCCTCTCAAATGCTTCAAACTCAAGATGAAGTGAGGTTGTTCTCTCTTGCTCTCCTCTCTCTCACTCTCGGCTGTTATGGTGCAGAAATGAAGAGCTTTTGGAGTTGTTCTTAGAGATAAATATGGTGATACGAAGGCAAGACAAAAGGTTTGGCAAGAAACCATAGATGAGTGACACTTGTCACCACCAAAGCCATCCAAAAATTCTCTTTCTTTTCCTTGCATTTTGGGCCACATATTTCGGTTATAAGGCTGAGAATGAGGGGGGGATATTTTGCAAAAATATCAAGGGTATGTGGTGGTAAGGAAGTGGTGGGTTCAATCGGTAGTAATAGATACCCGTCGGTTCGAACCGTTTTTCTTTAAATCGCGTATACTAGGGTTTTAACTTATAATTCACTAATTTATCATTATCACTTCTAATCATACTCTTAATATCATCTAAAACTCACTTTTAATCACCAAATTTGATCCACACTTTGTACAGGATAGTCGCACTACGGATAGGCGTAAAAACCCTAATTCGCTCTAACTTGAAAACGAAAAGTGAAACCCTACTTCCTAGGTTCATTTGCACTTATTGTGGGGTGATGGAATAGAAGGGCTATTATAAATGAATAATTTTCAAATAAAATGGCATTTTTAAGGAAAACGTGAGGGGTTTTACAATTCCATACATTGAATTTAGGGTTTCGGTTAAAATATGAGAAATTTGAGAAAACGGTCAGTCACAAGTGGAACTAGGGTTTTGATTAGACATTTAGGGTTTCTAGTCCTTTAAAATAAACAAGGTTTTAAATCAAACCCAAAGAAATAACTTTAGTCTCTTCTTTAAAACAAAATAATGTTTTTAAATTAAAAATAAACTAAAGAAACCGTAATATTCTCTTTAAGACTAAACAAAAGATGATCCTAAAAGTTGGGGTATCACATCTAGCCTTTCAGCCATCCAAGGAAAAACACTAGACGCTTTTTCTCTGCGAATAAACTCCTTTCAATGTAGCTTCCTTCTCAACATTGCCATTAGGGGTGCAAATGAGTTGAGTCGAGTCGATTGTCAGTCTAAACGAGCGAAACATCAATATAATTTTACGAAACTCGAATTCGACGAGTTCAAAATATTAAGTTCGAGCTTGAGCTTGACTTAAATTCGATTCGAGCTTGAGCTTAAAAAATAAAAGAAAATAATTATTTTATTTCAAAAAAATAAATAAAATAATAATTTTTTAACAAATAATAAAATATTAGGAATATATGTAATTTTACAATTAAAATAAAAAATAAAAAATAAATGTATATAATTGAGATTGAGTAGGCTCGCGAGCTAACGGGTTTAGTATTTTTGAACTCGAATTCGAGTTCGAATTCGACTTGGTCAACTCTAGCTTGACTCAAGTTCGATGTTAACCGAACTTGAGTCGAGCTCGGACTTGAGCCGCTCACGATCGGTTTAGGAGCCGCCCGATTTGTTTGCAACCCTACTTGCCACAAGGAACTGGTTTGCATCAAAGTGGAAAAATCTTTCATGCAATTCCTAAAAGTAAAGTCTCATCCTCGAGAGCAATCCAAGATTTCGATAAGATGACCCCTCTCCCTTCACACAATGTTTACCACAGCAACCCCTCCTCACAACCCAAATCCCCAAAAAATTTCTCACCAATAGAAAACCATCCCACCCAAAAAATGACCTTTTCACATGCTTATCACCACCCCCACCACAAAAACTAGATAGCAAATCTTCACCGGAGCTCGCTACCAGATTGACCCTCAACATCTCACCCCTAAAGAAAAAACTCTAACTACTAGATTGGAGCCCCAAACCCACCTACTTTTCACTAGAGAAGGAGATAGATTCTTCGATCACATCTCATCCCTCATCCATTCGTTCATCAATAGTGGATGCCAAGATCCTAACCCTCAAAAGAGGACCCCTCCCTCCTTAAAGAGATAAGATTCTACCCCGCCCCTCCCTCAAAAAACCTCATTGTCGGTCAGCTAGACTTGTACAGCTCCAACATAGGTCTAATCATAACTTTTAACCTCTCGGAGTTAAGAAACCTTGTTTCAAACCTCCCCGAAATACTTAAAATGAAGTAATTTTAGGGAAGGTTAGGTTGGATGAAAAGGTTAAAGGGATTGTGAGTAGGATGTCTTGAGGGATGGTAAATAAGAGATTCTAGATTCAAGACCTCTTACTTATAAAAAAAATATTTAAAAAAAGTAATTTTTTATAGGGATTTTTATACTCACTACAAATTTTAAAACCTTATTATCCAATTTTCGCAAGTGCACAATTCGTTTATTGAATATAAGGATAATAAGTATCGATCCCACAGGGATTTAGAATGTGGCAATTGTGAGAACCCAAAAATTTTCACATTTTCTCAGCATTATTTTATTTTTTTGCCTACATTTTATACTTTCCTTGGAAATATTAAAATTTCTATGCATTTTTACAAGCAAGTACAGTTTTAAAATGATTTTCCTAGTATGAGTTAGTGTACGTTAGTTGAAGTGCGTTATAGACATGGGACCCGCTAGTGCAATATAATTTTGGTGACTGAGTTTTGTGCTAAGTGTTATTATTTTACAAGGTGCTAGGAAATGATTAGAGAGTTGTTAGATGTTGTAACCATTGGAAGCCAAAGGATTAGAGAAATAAAAAAACCAAATTTTGACCAAAAATTTCTTCATTTTTCTTGCTTCTTGGCCGACTTTCTTGAGGGGAGAAACAAGAGAGAGCTCTTCAATTTCTTGCTTCCAAACTTGCTCAAATCTTGAGTTTTAGCCAACCAAATTTGAAACTACACCATACAAGTGCTCAACTAGGAAGCTTGAAGGTTTTGGTGGAGTTGTTTTGGAGGAGGAAAGAATAAGCCACTATCTTCTTGTGGTTTTAAGGTATCTTGCCAAGAAATCTCTCTTTACTTTTAATACTAGATTAGTTGTTAGCTTATTTGTGGTTCAAGGGTGCAATATAAGTAGCTTTATGGGAATATTTCATGGTTTGAGGTAGAAATATGAAAATTTTCAGTTTTATGGTGTAATGTTTGCTCACATCTGAAGTGTAATGGTTGGCCATGATTCACTATCTTTGATGTATGGAAAATCTTGTGTTTAAGTGCAAGTTTACTTTGCCTCAAGAAATTTTTGGTTGGTGTGCATAAATTCCAACTTAGGGTTTTCATTTGGTAGTAATCTACCCTGTTCTGACCAGCATTATTCGTCTAGTTTAGAGGCCGAATTAGGCTTGGCTCAAAACATGAAAGTTGTAGGTATTTGAGTTATCTAGCTTTCTGTAAAATTTCAGCTCAATCAGAGTAGTGTAACCTGTGAAATGACTGAAATTCCCTTGACTGCCCACAAGCCTTGTTTCACGGACAGTTTTCTGTCCTCTATGTGATATCGATTTTTGACCATGAAAATGCATGATTTGGCTTTAGAGGTCTTCATAAGGATTGTAGGTATATGTCTTGGCTTCAAAACGCCATAAGATTCACTTCAATCCGATAGGTGTAGCTTCAGTTGTGTTGTTTTGCCGAAAGGTGTTTTATAGCCTATGATTTGTATATGAAATTGCATTTGATTTTGGGATGAGATTTGGTGTTTGATTGTAGGATAGAAAGTAGAGAAATTAAGGGAAAATGCTGTCCGTTTATTTTCTTGAAGTTAGAGTGAGTAACAGTGAGATTTGAAATGTGATTTGGTGATGCTTTGGATTTACTTTGCTTATATATACTTGGGTCCATTCTTGTGGTGATAGATGAGTGAAAGTTTACTTGAACTTATACCTTTTCGCATGGTGAATGTAACAACCGTTTTAAGCATGATACTTAGCTACAAATGTCAAGTTTTGAACTTCAAATGTTTACTCATTTTCTTTCCGAAACAAAGAAGATTTGCCTAGGGTTTCTCGGCCGCAAAACCTAATTTTATCGAGCGAGGTTTTAGGTGTGCATTTAGGGTTTGTTTAGCTTCCTTTTCATATGATTTTACTCAAAACACTTGTTATACGTTATTTCTTTGCATATGTGTTAGTTTTGAGCCAACAAAAAGCTTTGTAAAAATTTGGAAAAAATGTTTTCTTCATATCCGGCCGTATATCTGGCCAACTCTTGGCCGGATTGACAGGGGAAGAAGAAAAAAAAATTTGGAATGCTCACTGCCTTGAATCCGGCCGAAAATCCAGCCGGATTCTGATGTGGCACTGTTCACTAGTTTTTCGATGAAATTTTCTAAAAACTTTTAGTATGATCTTGTGTTTGATTTGGGAAAACTCTTAGTTACTCATGTCCTTTGATCTAAATATACTCTTTTCATTCTAAAACTCATAGTTATATATTGCACTAGTACGTATTTGGATTCTCTTTGAATCACTTAGGTTTTTGATGGTTGAAAAATTTTGTGTTCTTTTGATTACTATTAGGGTTCATCAGTGATTGAGGGTTTTACCCGGAGGGTTACCTTGGACGTTATTTTGCGTAAATAGGTGAGTGTTCTTCGTACATTATGTTTTCCTATGTTTATGTGGATTATTGTGACTTGTGACTATTTGTGAATATCTGATTAAATGTTGAATGTTTTAATGATTGCCCAAAATGAATTTTTACTAGGCGAGTGTGTACTTTATCGCACTCGACCTAAACGAATATAAAGTTTTCAATGAATGAATGATTAAATACTACTTGCGCATGAATGTAAGTCTTTTTGGCTGAATTGGGCCCTTGCCCTTTGTTGCCGGTCGACTCGAGCCAGAAGCGGACTCGGTCGAGCGATTTGGTGACCCTGGGTTAACGTTTGGTATACTCAAGTATGACCACGAAATCTGGTGGAGACTGGTCAATGTCTAGTAGGGGGAAAATGAAACGAATGAACGAATGGCAGGAACGATGGAGGGGTTTTCACTTACAAATGCAATTATTTTTAACGTTGAAGGTATAAGGAAATGAATGGTGGAATGAATGAATGAAGGGTTCCATGTGAGCATGTATCCTTTTAATGAATGTGTTATAATTGCTTTATATTGTGAATGTTTTCTAAATGACTTGTTATTACCTGATTAATATCCTTGTTTAATTGCTTTAATTATGCATACGAGACCTCACTGGGTTTTTAGCTCATTCCGTTAGTTTTTGTTTTCCTTACAGGGGATGCAAGAAAGGGCGAGAGACCTGTATAGAATAGTATAGTCTAGTCCTTTTGAAATTTTGCAGTTTGTACTCGCTCTAGTGCTTGATTTGGGTTGGAAGTATTGGGAACCTAAAGTTTTTGTACATTTGGGATTGTATTACCTTTGAGATAGAAATGAATGTAAGTATGCGTTTCAAGTTTGGGAATTGATTTTGTTTTACTTTTCCTCAAGCTTTGGTCTTATTTTATCTAAATAGAGTGATCGAATCCTGACGAGAGTTGGGCAGGCGGTCCACCGAACCCTTTGGTTCGCCTTAGGGGATGGTGGGGCTGTCACAGCAATCACTTGAGTTTAATTACTTGCTTTATTATCTAGGGTCTTTTATACTCACTACAAATTTTAAAACATTATTACCCTATTTTCGCAAGTGCACAATTCATTTATTGAGTATAGAGATAATAGATGTCGATACCATAGGGACTTAGAATGTGGCAATCATTTGAGTTTGATTACTTGCTTTATTGTCTAGATAATCAAAATTAAGGAAGTAAAAATTAAAAAGTTAACTAGGTGGTACAACCAGCCATGAAAGATATTAGTTTAGGCAATATAACCGGCCATATGTTATAAAAAATAAATATAAAATTGACCATTAGATGGTAAAACCAACCATATGGGCGGTATATTGCAAGAAAATAAATAAAAATAAAGACAAGTTAGTTTAGAATTACTTCAAAATTAAGTGAGAGGATCCTAGGGATTAGAATCCCTTGTTATGTCAAGATTAGAACTTAGTTAAGGTGATTATACTTATGTTTTCATGAATTGTCAAAGAATAACTTCCAGATGTATGTCTTTGCTTTCGCCAATGGACATTCTTAAGAGAAACCGTCTTGGCTAATTTCTTCAGAAATTGCTTTCGCCAATTTCTTTAACTCCTTAAATCATCATTCACCTATGTTTATAGAAAAATGTAAGAAACAAGTTAAATAAGGTCAATGAAATGATTGTATGAATGCAACGAAATATTATTCACCACTTTCGTGAGAATAAGCCTAATATTTAAGAATTTAGATCTATTTGAAGGAAAATTTCATTGCTCAACAATTATCAAATCATCCATAGTTGATGGCCAAACAACTATAAAGCATAAGTACAAGTTCTCAAATTAACAAACCATGGAAAATATAATCATTCCCTAACTATTTCAAATCAAAACTATAACAAGTTCATCTTCAACCTAGAATATGAAAAAGGTTAGCTAGACATCATATTAAAAACATCTAAACATAAAACAAACTTGCAACAAAGCATGGAAAATAAAAACAAGAGACAAAATTTAGGAAGAAGAATTCTTTTTCAATATCTTTGTAGACAAAGGAAATTTATTTAATTTATTTAGTCAAGATTTATTCAAATTAAATTGGTCTTGATTAAATTAAATTGAATTATAGAAGTCCATCATGTTTTGGACTGGCAAATTGGGCCAATATTATATGGCCTATTAAATCAAATTAAATCCATAATGTCCGCTTAAGTTGGAGTGAATTAATTGATTTATTAATTCACAATGGACTATTTGGGTTGGCCTATTATTTAAACCCAAGTTAAATGGATTTCTTGGGTAACAAGTGATCGAAAATGCAGGAAGATTCTGAGGGTTTTCTTGAAAATCTAGCCTACATATTTTGGCTATAAATAGAGGTCTTCCCTCAAGGTAAAGACATGAGAAAAATCCCTAACATTCGGAGAAATTCTATCAAATTCTCTCAAGAGCTTTCTTCCTCAAATCCAAGTCCAAGTCAAGTCAAACAAATTCTCCTGCTATCGGTGTTGAAGACCTGAAGTTCTGAGTGTTTGACTCCATCATCAAATCAATCGTTTTCTATGCCGAAATTGTAGGAAACACCCTTTCGATTGAAGAACAAGTCTTTTCGGCCCTTCAATTGAAGCTATTCGAAAAAAAGAATCAGGGGATTAAATTCTTTGATTCAAGAATTTCAAGGGATTGTAACCCACTTATTGTTTGATTTAATAAATTTGATATTTGTGCAAGTTTTCTTGTCTTTTATTTTAGGCAACAAAATTTGTGCTTACAAATTTCTGGCACGCCCGGTGGGACCATCTCTGCCTCTCATCTCTTTTCTTTCAACAACTTACCAGTCTCAAAATTCAATGGAGTTCAAGAAGGTGAACTTTTTTCTTGAAGGCTTGGTTGCTGATGTCACAACCACTCAAGGGACGCAGTATACTGCACCTCTGACAAGGAGCAAGGCCAAGAAGTTAGCAGAGAAGACTAAGGCGAACGTTGTGACTGAAGAAGCTAATCGCGATATGCTTCCTAACAAAAAAGGAACCCATGATGAATCCATTAATAGCCCAAGTGATGCAGCTGCCTCCGTGGTGATGCCCGTCATGATGACTAACACCACCACGGTGGAAGATCAGATTTCAAATCTTGCCAAAATTATCGAAGGGCTAGTAGTGCATGCTCAAAGTCAAGATGCCAAAATAGTCAAATTAATGGCTATGGTGGAAAATATAGGCGAAAATAGCCTTAGTATGTCCAAACAGAAATCCAAAGTGCAAGATGAAGGTGACTCATCATCAAGGGAGAAGGAGAAAGAGGATGCGAAGTCACAAGCCACGAAGGAATTTTCAATCTCCCCTGATGGCACTATTCATATTGATAATTTCAAGAAATTTATCGAATGCACCATCAAGGACAAGATTGGTGGAAGTGCCAAGTCATATAGCGGTTACACCAAACCTTATACCGCTAGAGTGGAAAGTTTGAAGATGTCTGTGGGATATCAACCTCCAAAATTTCAACAATTTGATGGCAAGGGCAACCCTAAGCAGCATATTGCACATTTCGTGGAAACCTGTAACAATGCTGGCACTGATGGTGACTTGCTCGTTAAGCAGTTTGTTCGCTCGCTGAAGGGTAATGCCTTTGATTGGTACACAGATCTGGAGTCTGGAACCATTGACAGTTGGGAGCAACTAGAGCATGAATTTCTTAGTCGCTTCTATAGCACAAAGAGAACTGTCAGCATGACTGAACTTTCTAATACACGTCAATGGAAGAATGAACTTGTCATTGATTTCATCGACCGTTGGAGGAATTTAAGCTTAAATTGCAAAGATCGAATTTCTGAATCTTCCCCGATCGAGATGTGTATTCAATGTATGCACTGGGGACTCAGATACATCTTACAAGGTGTACAACCAGACACATTTGATGAATTGTCCACAAAAACTCACAAGTTAGAAATTAATCTTGATGGACAAGAGCCGCCAGTTCCTGACCCTCACAAAGCTAAAGAGAGACAAGACATGAGGAAAGGGGGCAAGCCACCAATCAAAAATGAGAAGAAGGAGGCTATGGCTACAAGTATAACACCTTTTAAGGTCGTTCCCAAAACTGTCAGGAGAGAAGACAGGAAAGTCAATGCGCATCAAAAGCAAGGAAAGAGGAAACCAACTCTCAAGGAAATGCAGGACAAAGAGTACCCTTTCCTTGATTCTGATGTCCCTAGTATGTTTGACGATCTATTAAGTATAAACTTGATTACGCTTCCTGAGATGAAGCGACCCGATGAGGCCAGGAACACTGACGATCCAAATTACTGTAAGTATCATTGATTGGTTGGACATCCCATCCAAAAATGCTTTGTCTTTAAAGACAAAGTAATAGAGTTGGTGAGACAAGGAAAAATTCTCCCTGAAGAAGACAAGGCGAGTGTGAATCAAACGTCCATTGATTTTCTGTAATCCGTGGAGGTTAAAAGAGTCAGGGCACCTGCATTGCCAACAATTCAATTTAGTTCATTGGATCCCATAGGAATCGAAAAAGAATGTGCTCTTTCAACTCATCATAAACATGCATATGAAGATGAGAAGGCATTACAATCCGATATGGATGATGAAATATGGACTTTAGTCACTCGAAAAAGGAGGCGACATTCCCGTCCATCTAATAAGGCGAACAAGGCTTTAACAAAAAGTCTGGTGATCTGGAAGGGAAAAGAGAAGGATGTAAAAAGAAACAATGACTGTCATAATCTTCAAGGAAGTCAAATCTGGGACAAGCAAAAGTCACGGACTCCTGTCACTCTAAGAGAATTCATGCCAAAAGAATTCTTTGATGTTGATATGGTCGCAAGTCACACAACTCGAGTAGATCATGTCGAAGAACAAAAAGATGATACTCGTGAATCTCCCTGTGAGATAGCCTGTGCACCTATCAACAATGAAAAAAGTCGTGTGCCCACCGGCAATGAAGAGGTGAACGTCACAAGTATCACTTTTACTAATGAAGACTTGTTGCTTGGATCAACACCGCATAACCGCCTTTTGTTTGTGACTGGTTATGGGAATGAGCAAAAAGTGAACAGAATTTTGATAGATGGAGGTTCTGCAGTCAATATTCTTCCTTTAAAGACTCTGAAGGAGCTCGGCATCTCGGTTGATGAACTCTCCAACAGCCGACTGATGATTCAAGGTTATAATCAAGGAGGGCAAAGAGCTCTTGGATCACTAAATTTGGAGATGGTCATTGATAACATGACGTCCAGAGCACTGTTGTATGTGATAAATGCTAAAACAACATACAATGTACTGTTGGAAAGGCCCTGGATTCATGAAAATGGAGTTGTACCATCAACTCTTCATCAATGTTTCAAGTACTGTCAAAATGGGGTAGCAAGAAGTGTGAAAGTCGATGACAATCCTTTCACTGAGGCGGAAGCGTATATCGCTGATGCCAAACTTTACATCAAAAGGCACAATGCGAAGGATAAGTCTGAGCAACCTCTATCTGTGGATAAAATTCAGAACCCCAAATCTTCGAGTGCAAAAGGGGAGAAAGTGATAAATCTGAAAACAAAAGAGGAAGTTCATGAAGAAACTGATATTTCATTGTCAAACAATGAATCAGTTGTCTTTCGCTACCCTCTCAAGTCAAGAATGGAATAGGAACAGTCACCTGCAATTCAGCATGAAGCTCTAAAAGGTTTGACTCTTCCGGTAGTTCATCTTGATACAAAGAAGGCGTCATTTCCTCCACTTAAAAGGTCTAACCATTTAAGCAAAGAATCTGAAGTCGAACAAGACACCATACCAAAGTCAAGAACCAAAGACGATTTTGATCCCATTGCTTATAAGCTTCTCCCTAAGGCTGGATACGATCTCAAAGAATCTATTGTGATAAATGTTCCATCCGGTCAATCTACTAGTAACATGATGCATGGGTTGAATTCTACCCAAAAGATGTTGAGGGAAAAAAGATATGCCGTTGAAAATCTCAAATTTGGTCTTGGCTATTCCTCTTCTACACCAATCCGCATCAAGATCAATAGAGCTAGTAGCCAATATATTACTGTGGAGGATGAGTCTTCTCAAATAGCTGGTAGATTTCAAACTTTTCATGGAAAGGAGAATAAAACTCCGCGGGTATCTATTTTTCAGAGGTTAGGACCACAAAGAAGACAAAAATCTCAAAACTTCCATAAGAGTAAGCAAAAAATAGCAAAGTCATTGCAAAATTTTGAAGAACCTTCTGATTGTCCTCATAAATTTGGTAGCATCATTCCTTCGAGAATGAGAAGATAAACAAACCTTGTAATAAAATATGGGACTGAATTGAGTGTCAGGGAGCATACCGTGGTGTACACAAGGTCAAAAGAGAATGATGAAGAGAGTGTTGCTTCATGCAATCATATAACCACAATTGACGGTGACTCTCCTGAAGAAGAAGAAGATGCTGAAGACGCTCCACCTGAATTGGAGGAAGGTGTCAAGGCCACTGTGATGATCTAAAGGAGATCAATCTTGGTACTTCAGAGGACCCACGCCGAATATATGTAAGTGCTTCACTAAGTCCTGATGAAGAGAAAGCATATGTTGACCTCTTGCAAGAGCATCGAGATGTTTTTGTTTGGACTTATAAAGAAATATTGGGTTTAGATCCAAAAGTGACCGTCCACCATTTGGCTGTTAAAAAGGGAGTTCGACCGGTGAAACAAGCATAACGGCGATTTAGACCCGATTTGATTCCGTTGATCAAAATTGAAGTCAATAGGCTTATTGAAGCCGGATTTATTCATGAAGTTAAATATCCCACATGAATTTCGAGTATCGTGCCTGTGCGAAAGAAGAATGGACAAATGCGCATCTATGTCGATTTCAGAAATCTTAATAATGCTTGTCCTAAAGATGACTTTCCTTTACCGATCACCGAGCTCATGATTGATGCAACTACTGGGCATGAAGTTCTGTTATTTATGGATGGCTCTTCTGGATATAATCAAATTCGATTGGCACTTGAGGATGAGGAGCTCGCTGCATTTCGTACTCCTAAGGGTATTTATTATAAAGTAATGCCCTTTGGTCTCAAAAATGCTGGAGCCACATATCAAAAATGCTGGTTCCGCTTAAGCAGGTCTCGGGTTCGAAACCTGGCGTATGCAGCTACCCTTGTTGGGAGACTCACCCACCACAACCAGGTGTGCGACCCGGGTCGACCAACGGATTAGTCAGGGCAAAGCCTTGGATACCGTGGCAGGCAACCAAAAAAAAGAACAATGCAAAGCATCTTTGATGACATGTTTCATAAAAATATCGAGTGTTATGTGGATGATTTAGTTGTTAAATCAAAGAAAAGAAGTAATCACTTGGAGGACTTGAGACAAGTATTTGATCGGTTGAGAAGGTATCAACTCAAAATGAACCCTCTCAAGTGTGCATTTGGAGTCACGTCGGGGAAATTTCTTGGTTTTGTGGTTCGCCATCGAGGTATTGAAATTGATCAGGCCAAAATTGATGCTATATTGAGGATGCCTGAACCTCGTGACATTCATGAATTGAAAAGTCTTCAAGGGCGATTAGCTTATCTGCGGAGATTTATCTCAAATTTAGCAGGAAGTGTCAACCATTTAGTCGCTTGATGAAGAAAGATGTGCCATTTCAATGGGATGAGACATGTAGTAATGCATTCAATAACATTAAGTCTTATCTTATGAAAACACCTGTTTTGGCTGCACCTATTCATGGAAAGCCATTATTTCTTTATATTGCTGTCCAAGAACGCTCAGTGGGGGCATTGCTTGCACAAGAAAATAATGAAAGAAAAGAAGTTGCCCTTTATTATTTAAACAGAATGATGAACCCAACGAACTAAACTATTCATCTATTGAAAAGTTGTGTCTAGCTCTTATTTTTGTAATACAGAAGTTAAAACACTACTTTCAAGCACATAGCGTGAGGCTCATTTCCAGGGCGAATCCCATAAAATATGTGATGAGCAGACCAATACTATCCGACCGTCTAGCTAGATGGTATCTTCAACTACAGCAGTTTGAAATTATTTATGTGCCTCAAAAAGTTGTGAAAGGACAAGTTCTGGCGGATTTTCTTGCTGATCACCCTATACCTGCTGAATGGGAGTTAAGTGATGACCTACCAGATGAGGGTGTACTCCTTATTGAGATTCGCCCACCATGGAAAATATATTTTGATGGTGTTGCACATCGTCAAGGGGCTGGAGCGGGGATTGTATTCGTAACTCCTGATGGAAGAATATTACTATACTTTTTTACTCTAAATCAACGTTGTTCAAACAATGTCGCTGAGTACCAAGCTCTCATACTTGGACTTGAAATAGCTGTCGATATGGAACAGTTGGACATTCAAATCTATGGTGACTCTCAATTGGTGATTAACCAACTCTTGGGAAGTTATGAGGTCAAAAAGTCCAAATTAATTCCATATCACAAATATGCAACGCGACTTATGAAGTGGCTTAGAGGTGCAAGTATTAAGCATGTTCCTAGAAGGGAAAATAAGCAAGTTGATGCATTAGCTGTGCTAGCCTCTTCACTTGCCATGCCGGATCATGAGATACAAGTTCGTGTATGCCAAAAGCGGGTAGTTCCATCACTAATTGATGATTAAGACATTGAAGGAGGTGACGTTCATGTGGTCTCAACCCATTAAATTGCCAAAGAGGATTGGAGACAACCCCTCATTGACTATCTCAAGTATCAAAAATTACCTGATGAGCAACGTAGGAGAACTGACATCCGTCGTCGTGCCCCTCGTTTTATCTTGTACAAGGATACACTGTACCGAAGATCATTTGAAGGTGTACTGCTGCGCTGTCTGAGCGAAGACGAGGCATATCGGACGATGTACGAGGCACATTCTGGAATATGCGGAGATCATCAATCCGGTCCCAAGTTACATTTTCAGATTAAAAGGATGGGCTACTATTGGCCTACTATGGTCAAAGATTGCATAGAATATGCTCAAAGATGTCAAACTTGCCAGTTTCATGCAAATTACATTCATCAACCACCTGAGCCGTTACACCCGACCGTTGCTTCTTGGCATTTTGATGCTTGGGGCCTTGATGTTGTGGGGCCATTACCAAAGTCGTTCGGTCAACACTTATATATATTGGCTGCGACTGACTATTTTTCTAAATGGGCTGAAGTCATACCGCTCAAGCAAGTTAGAAAGGAAGATATGATAAATTTTGTTCGTGTGAATATTATTTACCGTTATGGAATTCCCCGATACATTATCACTGATAACGGAAAATCTTTCTCCAATAGCTTGATGGATAAGTTGTGTGAAAAATTTAATCTCAAGCAACGCAAGTCCTCCATGTATAATGCCCCTGCCAATGGCCTTGCATGGCATTCAACAAAACTTTATGTAACTTGTTGAAGAAAGTGGTGGCAAAATGAAAGAAGGATTGGCACGAAAGGATAGGCGAAACTCTTTGGGCTTACCGCACCACATATCGAACTCCAACGCAAGCCACACTATATGCCTTAGTCTATAGTGTAAAAGTTGTCCTGCCCCTTGAGCAACAAATTCCTTCTTTGAGAATTGCTATTCAAGAAGGGCTCACGGAGGAAGAAAATGTTCGCCTGCGCCTTGAAGAATTGGAAGCTTTAGATGAAAAGAGGTTGGAGGCCCAACAAAATCTCGAATGCTATCAAGCCCGTCACTCTAGAGCTTTTAATAAGAAAGTTCGGCGCTACTCCTTTCAAATCGGGGACATGGTATTTGCCGTTCGAAAGCCAATAGTTATGACTCATCGCACTAAAGACAAATTCGTTTCTAAATGGGATGGGCCATACATTGTTTGAGAAGTCTACACGAATGGCGGGTACAAATTGGTGGACAAAGATGGCATGAAAGTTGGTCCTAAAAATGGAAAATTCATGAAGTTATACATGCCATAAAAAAAATGAAACATTCCATGATGCATGAGTCTAAACTGCATGTTGCTCCTGACCCGCATGAGTTAAAAACTGTGGACAATAACCACCAATAGTGTAGCACGTAGTTAAACTGCTGAAACACTCCACCAAATCTAATGTGGTAAACAAAAGAATACTCCTGACCCGCAAGAGTTTAAACTGTGAACTGTAGGAACTACGTGTGACTTGATTCCCTTTTGGGATACGTAAGCAGCTTAGAGGGCAATTTCTAAGTTCAGTTACAATCCTATAAAATTAAAATCTTTGTTCGAATGATTCTTTTGATAAAAAAAAAAATGAGAACGTTCATCTTTAGGACAGTTCAAATTATTTTGTGACATATACTTGAAAGTGTATTATTCAGATTACCAAATTATTTGGATAATTACCTTTTCAAGTGTAATCAAAATTATGCAAAGATGGAATTGTTCATACTACGATTGATAGCCTAAAACGGTGACTATCGAAAAAGGAAGTAAAGACGAGGACGTCTGCAAGAATGTAATGAAAAGAAAAAAAAATCACGTTTCATTATGATGTGCTTGTACTCATAGCTACACATTTTGATTAATTAACAAAAGATGAAATTTGAAACAAAGTAAATGATGGCAACTATTTCTAGAATTCAAATGATGACAGCTCCTTTCGGTTGTTTCAAGTAATGCTTGCATCTTGTCCAAAGTTTGACTCTCCTCAGCAAGTAGAGACGGGGAATTCTCAATCTTACGAACTTCATGTTGTAAGTCGACCATCACGCCTTGCACTCGGGTAAGCTCATCTTGCTCTTCTCGTAGCAATGAAAGCGTCTCCTTCCTGTGAGTATCCAAGAACTCAAGTCGCTTCCTCAACTCTACCTTCTCGCGATCAATCTCCTTAAGTTTCAACATGTGTGTTGAGATCTTCTCCGCTTATTGTTTCTCCTTACTCTGAGCATCTCTAAGATGTTGGGTGGCCGTAGAAAGCAACTCATCATATGATTCAGCTGAAATTTTATTTGAGAGAGAAAATTTCACTGTAACGTAACGAGCTGCATTTGCAAAGAAAGCCTTTAAAAGGCCTTGCAAATTTGAGATATCCGTGGCATTGAAGCTTTGCATTTCCTCCATGATTTCGTTGGCTTTCATTTCAAGAGCTGGCACGCGCTCCAAGGCTATTTGAGATATCATCACCCTCAAGTTATTCCACAACATTTGGATATAGTCTCGACGGCATGTTGAGATCACGCTTTGGGGGCAAAATTCAGACACTCGAGGTGTCCTTGGCCACGATAGTGGATCAAAAACTTTGAGTTTCCTTTTGGCCGATGGAGTCATATGCTCCGCTTTCTGTGGCATGATTTGCTGAATCACATTTCCATCCTCTACTGCCTTTTTGGAATTCTCACTAACACCCTTTTGTTGGGTAGAACTGACCACTTGTTTGGCCAAAAGTTCAAATGCAGTAGGTCCTTCAACTGATACTTGACTTGGTTCTCCATCATCAATGAAGATCAAGTCGTGATCATCCAACTGTAGGGAAAATGTTGTGAGACAAATCATGAATATGAAATTAACAAGTAAATTTCAAATGCTAGATTAAAGAAGGCAAGGAGGGTCCTTACAATATTGGCACGGCTTATACCAGGCACAGATATATCCGGAATGTCTTTAAAGAGTTCTTTAGGATCTAAACCAATATCATCCAAGGGGAGAATCATTACCTTGGACTTCTTGCGTTTCCAATGCTGATCCGTGCTGGTGGCTCGCTCATCCTCCTCATTAAAAGGCTCGCTCCGCTCCTTCTCATGTGAATTGCAAGAATCATGATCAATAGCCTTCACAATATTTGAAGGAAGATGAAATGAAATACCCTTCAAAAATTCTTCGTTAGGAGTAAGGTTTTCGGGGGTAGTAGCCTTGTTGTTTGAACTCTTCAAAATTTTCTTCTCACTTCTCATAGTCTTTTGCTTCATCTCAAGACTATTGCCAACCTTGGAAGGATTGTTCAGGTTTGCAAGTTCCTTCCCGTTCTACTTCTTCTGCTCCCCATTTGATTGGACACTCTTAATCAAAGCATCACGCCCTTTGAGGAGATGATCATCATGCACCATAACCCACCATGTTTGAAAGCCTGAAGATGTGTGTTTGCTAGCATTCAATGGATAGTTAGGAAAAAGTACCTTTGACTCTGTTTTACTGCGAATGGCAGTGCGCCAGAGTATTCGACTCAAATCATAATTTGTGGAACGAAAAATCTGCCCCAAGTTCCTGCGGAGGAACTTGATAAAATCCGAATTGCCGCGCAAATTTATATGGACTATATGACTCAACAAGAAAATCCCCTTCAGCATGCCAAACTAAGTAATTTGAACAGGCGCTTACAAAATAACTTAGTTCGAGATTCGCTAATTTACCATTGTTAATAAAAAGTTCATTGTGGTTCTTCACAAGAGAAATGATTCCCCGAGTTGCTTTATCTCCCTGATGAATGAGGTCGCGAGCAATATTTTCATCAAAATATCGTGCGCCACCCTCTCCAAAATAGTTGGTCATGGTGGGTCCAGGCATGGTATTTGGAGTCGAATAATGGGTAGAGAAATAACTCGCTAACCAAGCATATACATAGTGCACCGGAAAAGCAGCACGTGCACACCCTGGGGTAGCTGAGTTTGAAATTTTATCGAGCCCACGATATATGTTTAGCAGGACAGGAACAGCAAGGCAAGTCTTACGACCGGCAGCCATCATACTAGCCATTTTGAAAGTAGATGGTCTAATATAATGGAGGTCCTCATCTAGTAAAGCAAAGACACAGAGCCAACAAGATATAAATGCCGCAAGATAGGTCTCTTCCCGCAAGTGAAGTTTAACTCCGATGATATCAAATACGCCATTGTCTTGACTTGAAAATTTGCGTGGTTATCCAATTTCACCATCCGGATTTTGGGTCGCTTGAGCACGAGATGCCCTCTTTATCCTTCTCTGCTTTGGCTTTGAGTACCTGGTTTTGCCTTTAAACCAGAACTTAATCCATTGGGCAGCAGAAACTCCAGCTTTGTTGGATTCCCCATGTTGAAGATGATGTAAGGCTGCGAACAAATACTCACAATTTTGTGGAATATGCCTTAATTTCTTTTCATTTACTCCAGTTAGCTCCTCCACGCATGGGATTACCTCTTCATAAATACCTCTGATGATTAAAAGTCCTCCTAACTTGTACAGGTCCCAAAGTGAGAGAGACAATTCCCCTACAGATGTATGCAAGGTATTAGTGTCCGGGCACCACGCCTCGCAGAATGCCCTAAGTACATGGGAATTTCTATCATATGTGAAAAGTGAAGCATGTAAGGCGTCGAACAAGTAATTTTCACGGAGCACTTGTTTGCTCCTGCCGAGAATATTCTCCAACCACTCCCAGTAATTCTCAATGTAACTGAATGCACCATTGAGTCTCAAGAAAGGACCCCAGTGTGCATCTCCGTCTATGATCCGCCTGCCAAGAGTTTGAAAGGGAGTTGTCCTTGGCTCCTTACTATGAATAAGGGATCTCAAGGAGTGGATTTTCGTGCCGTCATCTTGAGAAAGTTCAAGTGACCAGTCCTTCAATTCTGGGTACTGGTGAGAAGGCCACTTACCAGAGTAAGTTCCTTGTATAGGGGGATGCACCAATAGTTTCGTCCCTTTGTCACCAGGGTCATCATGGCTATAGGCGATAAGGAGATACTTTCGTTTGAAGATGTGACTTCCTTAAACACCACTATTGCATCAAGACTAACCTGCACCAAAAGCAAGGAAAAAGAAAAGTTGGTGAAAATGGCATGATCGAAGATAGTAAGAGACTTCTTGAATTTTGGGTGAGTTTTTATTGAAATAGGTAATCGTGTCTCATTCTTTATGTACTCCTCAAGCCATAATATGGCTCTCGTGGGAGTTTGCAGTTGCACCTTCTTCAAATTAAGTAATCACATCTCCTTTGTACTCCTCAAGCCATAATAGGCTCTCGTGGGAGTTTGCGGCTGCACCTTCTTCAAATTTTGGTTGTGCCATCTTCTTCATGTACTCCTCAAGCCATAGCATGGCTCTCGTTGGAGTTTGCGGTTGCGTCTTCTTCAAATTAAATGTCCACCATACAGGATGTGTCGAAGATCATCCTTTCACGTCACGCAAAAAAAAAAAAAGAGAAGAAGGGGTTCTGGCATTAATAAGAAGTAAGGTCATGGAGTATGCAAATTACCTTGATGTTGTAAATTCCAAGAGTTGGGTCCTAAAATTGTGGACAAGATTAGAGCACCAATTTGCTTCAAATGAAAGGTATGAGCACGAGATGCAACCTGAAAAAAAAAATCTCTTTGAGGTCGTCCTTTGCAAGAGAGAAAATTAAAAAAATATATAATAAAAAAAGGAGTGATGTGTGGCATGCAATAGTGGGACAAGCTCTTATGGTGGGTCATGCTCGTCTTTAATGTGAAGTACGACATTATTTAGTCATTGGGGTGGGTGATATTCCTTTTTTTTATCACACAAAGTCAAAAAAAAAAGTGGAAAAAAAAAATCCTCAACGATAAATTTTGCCTTGCTTCACAAGAAAGATATGCAAGACAAATATGTGGCACGTGGCATGGTTGCTCTAACCAATTAGTACCAGTATGAACTTGCACGTGAAATCATAATCAAAACTCAAAGTGGTTCGTGCTAGCTAAGTTTCGTTGGAGCTATTCGGCAAGTACTTGAAATACTTGAAGGACGCATGCAATTTTCCTGCAGCAGTATCAAGCGTAAAAAAAAAAAAAAATCGAATTTGTAGCACCAATGAGAACAAAAGATTGTGACATGCAATATGCCTAGGGAGCTAACAAGAAAGCTATCGATTCTTTGGTAATATGTGATGAACAACACAGCAAATTTGGCAAGCATTGTGTGAATGTTAAGCTGAGAAAAAAAACATGAAATCGAAACTAAAGGAAGGCTCAACGGTTACCTCGGAGGCGTAGAGAATTTTTCTCTCCCCACGATGCTGCGATTTGTTTGGCTGTATTCGAAGCCGCAAGGAGAAATTAGAGTGCTCAAACCGTAAGGGATCTTATTGTTTAGCTATACTTGAAGCCGTAAGGGATCCCATTGGTTTCTTTTATAGAGCTCAAACCATGCAATAAAAAAAGGGAAATCAAAGTTCATTTGGAAATTGCAGGCATTGAGTATTATGGAATTGGTTTCCAAAATCCGGCTAGTTGATAGCTTCCAATTGTTTACAAGTTGATTTTACCAGTTGTTAGTTTGCTATAATGGTGCTTGGTTGAATGTTCCGTCTAGGCAGTAGACCAATTTTGATTGGCACGTGGTCTTGGAAGCAATTAAAGGTCATAAGGAATGTGAGCAGTCCAATGTCCAAGGAAGTTGCCTAAATTCTTCACCGCTTGGTAGTTGGTTTGACAATTATCAATTCATTGCAAGTGCCCAATTTTGGTACCTACTAGTTTAACGCCTCATGGAAAGTAAATGGAAATGGTTGAAAGTTGCATGCTTCTAATTCTTTTGGAGTGAACAACAAACAGCAAGGAAAGCGTCCCCGTGACTCTTTAAAGAATGGAAGCCACGGACATTGTGATTCCACCAATTCGGTTTAGCAACATTCGGATTGGACGTCTAATAGTTTTTTCGCATCATGGAATATGGAAGTGATTGAAAGTGGTATCTTTCTAATTCTCTTGGAATCAATTGCAAGTCACAAGGGTAGTGGTCTTATGATTCCTTAAAAGTTGAAGCCACGGGAATCATTATTCTATGCCCAAATCAACTTGAGTACAAAGCCACACCACGAGAATTTTAGCAACTTGGATCCAATTTCCAAAAGAAGCAATGCCAAAGGAATTCCAAATTGCTCAGCTTCAAGACGAAAAAAAAAGAGAAAAGAATGTCTTGTGGAGCTCTACAAGGTGCCTAAATGAATCAGTTTAGGAAGTTTTAAGCTTTGGGCAGCTACTAAATTCAGTGTTTATCATTTAACTTTTGGAATCACATGAATTTGGTTCCCAAAAATAATTTCAAAAGCTGGAAGTCAATTTGGAAAGCTCTCGAAATTTGGCATTCAGAAGTCACCAACATTGGTTTTGGGAATACATTTGCGATTTAGGAAGTGTTGAAACTTAGCAAATTCTATATTGCCAAGTGCCATGAACAAGATTTGGTAGTCAGCAGCTTGAGATACAAATTGAAAATTATCAATTTGATTTAGCAAGTCTGCCGCATGTAATTTTGAGTGCCGAAGTGTGAAGACATTTCCTAATCTTTGCACCACATTGCGGCTCTCTAAAATGGAAGTTTCATGGTGAACATTAAATGGGGAGTTCCACCGAACAAATAGGTGGCCATGCTTTGTTATTAAAGATGCTTGGGCGGTGCAATGGTCATAAAAGATTTCCCAAGTTAAAAGCTAAGTTGCAATAGAAGCAAAGATTTCATTGTGGTGCTAAAGGAAATGATCCTGTGCACTTCATTTAGCCGTGAACCTCACATTAAGTTAATGACTTAGTGAGCCTCTCATATAAAGGGAATGGTCCAGGCCTTTCTTTTATATTAAAAAAAAAATCATCATCAAATACTTCAAGTCTCAATTTCAATCTTTGACAAGCAAGCTTTCAATTGAGTCTTGAAGTGGGGGCATTTGTAGACAAAGGAAATTTATTTAATTTATTTAGTCAAGATTTATTCAAATTAAATTGGTCTTGATTAAATTAAATTGAATTATAGAAGTCCATCATGTTTTGGACTGGCAAATTGGGTCAATATTATATGGGCTATTAAATCAAATTAAATCCATAATGTCCGCTTAAGTTGGAGTGAATTAATTGATTTATTAATTCACAATGGACTATTTGGGTTGGCCTATTATTTAAACCCAAGTTAAATGGATTTCTTGGGTAACAAGTGATTGAAAATGCAGGAAGATTCTGAGGGTTTTCTTGAAGACCTAGCATACATATTTTGGCTATAAATAGAGGTCTTCTCTCAAGGCAAAGACATGAGAAAAATCCCTAACATTCGGAGAAACTCTGTCAAATTCTTTCAAGAGCTTTCTTCCTCAAATCCAAGTCCAAGTCAAGTCAAACAAATCCTCCTGCTATCGGTGTTGAAGACTTGAAGTTCTGAGTGTTTGACTCCGTCATTAAATCAATCGTTTTCTACGCCGAAATTGTAGGAAACACCCTTTCGATTGAAGAACAAGTCTTTTCGGCCCTTCAATTGAAGCTATTCGAAGAAAAGAATCAGGGGATTAAATTCTTTGATTCAAGAATTTCAAGGGATTGTAACCCACTTATTGTTTGATTTAATAAATTTGATATTTGTGCAAGTTTCCTTGTCTTTTATTTTAGGCAACAAAATTTGTGCTTACAATCTTGAAACTTGAATCCTTGAATTCCTTCGTAAGCTGATCTCTCAAATAAGTTTGGTACAAGAGTGTTTTCACCTTCCTCTCAAAACTCTTAAACTAAGAAAGAAACTACCAATATGAAGCTAGAATTAAACTATTTCTATATCTACTTCTACTCTACTCTACTTCACACTACAAGATGCTATATCATGCTAAAAAGTGCTCAAATTAATGAGATATAAGGATATTTATAGATGTTTTTGGATGAGAAAATATTCTCATAATGTTGTCATAAAGTTGTTCGTCACTTTCCCAACTCAAATTTAGCTGGATCTAGTCAGATTTTATCAAAACATTTGATCCACAAAGCAGTGTAAAATAAATGCAAGTTGCAAAATCAACTCGCAGAAGCTTCTCAGCATACCTCGTGGATCGCCTCATGGATCTTCATGTTACATAGTTTTGCACTTTCTGCTCAAATCTCAACTTTGCTCTATTTTTGGATCAATTTCAACTGTAATTTTCTTGATGATAGAAGCAGAATTAACTCTTGCACAAAACATTAAAGTGTAGTTATTTGAGTTAGCTTTCCAATGCATCAAGAATCATCTCATTTGGACTATAGGCTGACAAATAACCAAAATACTCCTGACTAGTCGATGCCCTGTTTCAGCTTTTGATAGAAAAATTTTCCAATTGTATTTCGGCTTTGAAATCAATGAAATAGACTTCAATGTCTCATAATAATTGTAGAACTATGTAGTATCTTCAAAATAACTCAAGCCTCATCTTAATCCGATCCTTGTAACTCAAGATATAGCCAAAATACCAAGATCTATCCAACTCCTTTTGATTTAAATTAATTCATAAGATATCAAAACCTACAAAAACAATACAAATTTGCATATTAACCCACACTTTTACATGTTTTGCTTAAGAAACACTACTTGTATGAAAAGTAACTTATAAAGGAGCTCAATTCTTCCATTTTAACTTAAAACACACCAAAACTTACTCGAAAACCTAACTAAAAATAAATAAAATAAATGCTAATCAAATAATATTTATGTTAGTTTTTCTAAAGAATTTTGATTTGTAAGGTTATAATAATTTAGTAGTAGTTACAATATTTAGAGTAGTTATAGATAGTAATTACAACTAGTGTTAGAAGTATGCCCATTGTATGCGCAATTTGGAAATACTTAAAACGAATTAATTTAGTATAATTTTTTACATAAATAATATTTATATTAGATTATAAAGAACTTTGATTATAAAGTTACAATAATTTAGTAGTTTACAATACTTGGAGTGGTTATGAATATTACTACAAGTTGTGATGAATAGTTATGTAGGCAGAATGTCAACAATTGTTTATACAAACAGTTGGCTCTATCTTTAGATATTATATATATTCTATAGAAAACATAATAATGAAAAAGATTCATAAAACGGATTCATGACACAAATGATTCCTTCGATTTTTTTTAGTCATTTTTTCGTTTCTTATTTTGAGGAGTTTTCTAATAGAAGCTGGGGAGGCCGATCAAGAGTGATGCCCTGAGTTTATCAGTAGTAGTACTTTTTCTGGCTTTAATAGTTTATAGGCCTCGCAAGAGGTTGTCCAAATTTTTTGTTAAACCTTTGATACAATTACACAAATTTATAAGATAAGAATGGCTTGGTGCAACCATAAATACAAGAGAAAATACTTATAATTATTTTATCAGGCGGTATAATAAGCTTATTTAACAAAATTTTCTACAGTGATTTCCAACATCATTTAGCCAACATGAGGTGATTCAAGACTTGATTGATCCCTATAAAATCCATGATTGCTAATCCACCTTCATAAATATCACTTCACAAATCTTTGCATTGTTAAGAAGATAAGTTTTAACTACGTCGAAACCTTGCTTCGAAAAAAAAAAAAAAACTACATTGAAACCTTCATATTCCCAATTTATAGTTCATGGCATATACTGACGAGCACATCAGAACAATCTGTAAAAGAAGTAAGAGTTCACAAAACATTAGATGGTTTTGCTGTCTTGAAGTTCACCTATTTTTTTGGTTAATATAAAACCCAATAAGAGATTTCATTTCTTATTTCTGTTCTGTAATACATGCTGTTCCACCTTCTTCGTACTGTCTAATTGCATTTTCACAATTCCAATTTGCATTAACTATTAAAGCTAAAACTAAAACAATGGAAATATCAGTGCCAAAGACAGAACCGCGAGGGGTGGGAAAGGGCAACCGCCCCCAAGAATTTTGCAAATCTCACTTGTCCCTCTTATAAATTTTTAAAAATTATATTTTTATTATGAATTTAACTTCAGGAAATTGTTATAATATTATTTACTTGCACCTCCAAGCTTGAGAATGCGGTAAAGTTTCAAAAATACTTGCAAATCGAGGTGTAAAAGAGTCTAATGAAATCAAACAATAATCTTGTATATTTATTCAAAGGGCTTAAAATATCAAACCAAGCTTGATTAAATATTACACATAATTTTCAAATATTACTTTAAGTGAGTCAAGCTTGTTTTGGATTTAAAATTTTACATGATACGATATGCTATTTATGTTTTGTTTGATTAATTGGGGAAACAAACTCAAATGAGCTCTTTGCAATTCGACTATTGAATAGTTTAGTTTCTCTTTCAATTTATTTGCAATTATAAAGTTCTAATATAAAAAAATTCTTTTGATATTAAGTTCGTGCCCTCTAAAATTATATATTAATTTTCAGCCCTTTCCCAAATTAGAAATCCTGGTTCCGTTATTTTGACAACTACCAATATTTGTTAGACATATTTTAATCAAACGCAAGCAAGAGTCTAACCCAAGAAACAGATTAGATTGACAGGACAATCCAATGTACAGCTCATTTCAGCCCGTTACATAAATCAAGCCTAGTCATGGCCCTTGAGACGGCACACAACCCAAGAAACAGCTTAAATTGACACTGAAATCCAAAAAATAGCACATTCTAGCCCATTAGATAAATTAAGCCTAGTGGTTGTCAAAAAGTTATAAAAAAAAAAAAAAAAAAAAAGCCCTAGTCTTGACCATTGAGAGGGGCATGTAAATTAACCATCGAATGACAAATTCACTTAAAACAATAAGCAATGAACAATAACTTGCACATAGAAAGTACGTTTAAGATGAACTCCACCACAACGCCTCTCTTTAAGAGATCAAATATTATATGGAATTTTTTTTCCAGCAACAATTTGGCATATAAATGCATGGTGGTCAAGATTACGTATATAAATTCGTATGTCAATTGTATATACATATTTAAAAGTTACAGAACTAAAAATATGGATAAATTTACTTTATGTTTCAAATACTGTGCTACATTTATATGAATTTTCTTTGTGTATGATATATTAAATTTATTAAAATTTTATTACTTAAATTTATTATATTGTATATGATATGTTATTATTAAATTTATTACTTAAATTTATTATTAAATTTACTTAAATTTTGTGTATGATATGTTAATTTATTAAAATTTTATTATTTTATAAGTTAAATATGTATAATTTTCTAGTTATTATGAGGTACTCTACTCTTATTTTGTATATAATTCAAAAGTTTGTCATTATCCTTATTCAAATTTTTAAATTTTTTCAAAAATTGAAATATAATTTGTGAATTATAATACATTAAAAGTTTCGTACGTGCTTTATACGGTGAATTGAAAAGTACAAGTATTTTTAGAATATTTTTAAAATTATATATATATATATATATATATATGAACGTGTATTATAGAGGTATAATACGAGTATTTATTAACTATACTTAAGAATGATGTCCATTATAATTTGAGATGGGTATATTTAGTGTATATTTAGTTATCCTGGCGTACAATACTAATGTTTACTCATCTAAAAATACCCTTCGTTTGTCCACTTGTTCTTTGCAATGCTAAAGTCAGAGAAGCAATTTTCACCGGAATCGTGAGTTTCGAACCAATTGAACACAATTTTGTATGTTTGGATACAGAATAATGCCATTTTAGTCTTTGTTCTTTTTTACAGCATAGCATAAAAGTTCTATGGTTCTATCTACATAAGAAGGCAAAAGGGTGAAGAGAACATTCGACAAATTAAGCCAAAACTGTTTAAGTGCAAAAATACAATTTTAAAACATCTAGGTGGTGCAAAGTCTAAGAAAAGCTTTCGAAAATTTTTGGTTAGTTTAGTTGCAATCTTTGCAGAAATGTATTGCCTTCCTCCAGGGAACGTGGCTATCCTCCGTGATCAATCATGTGGACTGAAGTTCGTATGCTTCTCCACCTTGAAGATGAATTATTGCTCTTATTATTTCCTTGAATTTATAAATAATTATCTAGCTTTCCATTTATCTTTTTAAATAGGGGAAAATTTTAAGCTTTGTTTTTTCTTGATTGGTTTTTTATTTTACCATATTCACCTGATTGTGAAATGTGAGTTGGAACTTTGTATGTCCAAATGGAGCTTTTATTAATTTGCCCTACGTACCAAGTAATTGGTCATGTCCAACATAAAATTTTTTATGGAGCGAGTACTTGTAAATAAATTAGAGATGTAGTAATTCTAATAGGATAATATTCTAAATACTCTCTGCATCCCCAATATTCGAATAGGATAATATTTCTCAAAATATTGTTAAAAAAAATTTAGAAAAATCGGAAAAATAAGGGAAGTGGTGGATCTTTTCTTCATTTAGGGGTGCTGATTTTGGCAAAATCAGCAAAAATCGGCACCGCTTACATGCAACTACTGAACACCTTTCTTTTTTATTACTATTTTTGAATTTTTTAGAAATGTTAATTTTTTAAAAAAAAATTTGGAAACTAGGGGCCGCATGTATTGCATGCAGCCCCTATTTGTTGGAAAAAATTGAAAATATGTGTAAGCGTTTGAATGTAGGTATATGAAATATGTACCTTGTATATAAGACGAAAAAGAGGTTACTATAACAACCTCTTTTTTTACCATGTGTATAGTCTTTTTTTATGACAAGTGGTAGTTTCCTTTTTTTAGTTGAATTGTTGTTTCACTATTTTCTTTGGTTAGCCAAAAATTATAAATATCTCTCCTCCCAATTCTTCTCTTCTTCCTCTTTTTGCCTCTACCTTCAACCCTTATCTCTATCTTTTTTCTTTATCTATCTTTTTTTCCCTTCAAATTTTTTTCTTTATAATTAATTATACTAAGATTTTTTTTACTATATTTTTAGGTGATTATTGTTGATCATGGAGAGGTATCACAACAATCAACTAATTTATATTATCACTTCTTCCTCCATCAATTTTAACTCTTTAATCCAGTATTTTGCTTTTTCCCTTAAATTTTTTCCTTCATCCTAATTTTTCTCTACCTTTCCTCCTTCCGCTCGGTCAATACATCTTTTCCTTTTTCCTTTATAATTAACTAAATGTATGTTTTTCTTGCACGCGAATGGATATTTCTTTTGTTCCTTTGTTCAAAAATCATGATTCATAGTCATCTATTTCTTTTAGAAAAAACATAGACAATAGACGTTTTATCTCTGCTACTCCTACTGTATGGTATGTTCCATTTTCTTTTTGTTCCTGCTTTTCCCCCGTTTCACGCTACCAAATATGTAGGGGTGTGTAAAGTTGAAAATTTCCAATTTACCGACCGATTTCGAATTGAATTCGGAATTTTGAAATCAGTAATTCGGTAATTCGGTATAGAATTCGGTAATTCCGATTTCGAATTGGTCGAAATCGGGTCAAATTCGAAAATATAATTTTTGAAATCGGTAATTCCAATTTCGAATTGGGAATTCGAAATAGGAAAATGTAATTTCGAATTCGATTTATAATATTTATATATATAATATAATATTTTTTAACAATATATTATATATGTAATATATAATTTATATTATTAACATAATAAGTTAAATTGCAAAACAACTTCCAAAAAGACAAAAAAGCCAAAGTGCAAATTGCAAAACCTAATCTTCCGCCTCTTCCTCATTCCTCAATTCGTCTCTGAGAAACAAAAACCTTCCTTCCTCCGCGGCTCCGCCTCCACCGCCAGCTCTGTCTGCCAGTCTTTACTCTTGAGTCTTCAGTCGAGAGTCGAGAAGCCGAGAAAGAGCTCAACTATTCTGCCTTCAGCTTTCCTACTTCCTCAACTTTCATCGTCACTCTCTCTCACTCTTGGTTTCACCTTTATCTTCAAGCCATCATCAGCTAGCCACTCCGCGGCTCCGCCTCCACCGCCAGCTCTGTCTTCCAGTCTTGACTCTTGAGTCTTCAGTCAAGAGTCGAGAAGCCGAAAAGAAGCTCAACTATTCTACCTTCAGCTTTCCTACTTCCTCAACTTTCATCTTCACTCTCTCTCACTCTTGGTTTCACCTTCATCTTCAAGCCATCATCAGCTAGCCATCAAGATCCTTCATCTTCAAGGACAAATTGAAGTACGCGGGTGATTTTACTTAGCTTTCATCTATGTTTCTAGTTTATTTTTCTTAGGCATTCCATCAAACAGCTTCTAGCATTTCTTTACTTCTTACAAATTCTAGTACTTTTTGGGGTGATATTTTCCACTGACCAACGATAAGCAGAAAGATTGCTTAACCAAGAAACACCTTAGACAAAAATGCATACCAAACTCGAGGAATAGCAGTTTTTGTTGTTAAAATTCAAAAGATGCAGCAGTAGCTTCTTGTCTCAGCAGCAAGAAAATCTTACCTGTGTAGCACCTCTTGATTTGTAAAGATCAGAAGGGGTTTGTGATGCCTTTTCCCAAGATCTTTGTTTTTGGAATGGTTGTATAAGTATTCACTGGAATGATGTTTTGTATTCTCGTATGAACTGGTAGAGTTCTTGTGATTTATGGTATTGGAATTGTTTTGTATTGCCTTTTGCCAGTGCACATTTGAGGAGGGCCAGGGGACTTGAAGGCTATAATTGTTACGTTATCAGCTTCATCCTTTATCCTTTCCTCTTGAATTTGAGTAAGAGAAACAGCCGACTTGTGGAATCCAAAGGGACCACATGCGCCTGGGGAAGTCATTAAATTCAAACAGGTTTTTTCATTTTTGAACAAGGAAAAAAAAAAGGGAACAGGTTTGAATTCGGTGAATTCCGAATTCAATTCGGAATCGAATTCGAAATCGGAATTGGCCATTTCGAATTCGAAATCGGTCGGGAAAATTCATGTCAAAATTTCGAAAAATTCCGATTTCAAACATCCGATTTACCAATTTCGACTTCGATGCACAGCCCTACAAATATGGACTTAAGTTTTTTTTTCCATTAACTGTATTTCATTTAACCTTTTCCATTTTTCTTTTTTTGCCTCTTTATCCTACTACCATTGTGTATTTATTTATTTTGGCTTGATCTTCTTAATATTCATTAAATCTTCCATTATTTTGGTTTTGCAAGTCAATTCTCCTTTTGTGAGGTTTGTCTTAAATCTAAATGCAAAATTTGTATTTTGCAATTCTGATGTTTTAGTTTCTTTTCAATGCATAATTGAATCTTACACTTCGTTTAGTAATTCCTTGGTAGTGAATTTTGTTACCCTTTTCATGCATTGAAAAGCCTTGCATTCGAATTTCTTGCAAGTTTTGTTGTGAATTTATAGGATGGAAGTTTTTACATGATGGTGTCTTGTTTGAGAAAGAAATAGTGGTGAAATGTTATACATTTGTAATTATAATAGCATGATATTTGAGTTTTATCAAGCATATATCATTTACGGTAACATTGAACTGATTTTACATTTCTTATTTGCTTGGTTTTTTATTTCTTTGCTATTGTTGGTCTACACAATACAGCAAGATACAACAAGCAAGTTGGAGCAAATTTTTGGAACATTCTACCAAAAACAAACTTATTTTCTAGACACATTTTTTGACAATTATAATTGCTCTTTATTTGAAAGTAAGTTATGGTGTGATGAATTTTAACCAAAATTTTATAGTTGGGCCTAGGCTGTACTTGCACAGCCTGGTTCCTTCTAGTATATATATGTGTGTGTGTCTGGATATGCATGAAAAGACACATAGCACTTGTGATGTCGATTCTGTAGGTGAAGAAAAGATCCACTACTTTTCTTGTTTAGTTGATTTTTTAAACAATATTCTAAGAAATTAGTATAATTCCTTATCTTGAGGGTGTGAAATTATTAATCTTTCAAATGTCGACAAACCCTTGATTAACTTCTTCATTTAGCCATTTGAGAAGGCACAACTTTTCCTATATTCCAATACACTATTCACTAGCATTCTGACCCGTGCAATGCATGAATTTATATTTCAATTCAAAACAATATTTATATATTATAGTGTAGGATAAAGTATATCAAAAAGGTAAAAAAAAAATTCAAAGAATTGTATGCTTAACATGTTTAAAAAAAAGTTTATTTCGTAAATACAAAATGGATTTTCTTAATTTCAATATCTTAAATAAGTTGAAACAAAATTTTGTTAACCTATTGTTTTGTCAATATATGATAACAATATGAATAAAATACTTTAATTTATAACGATTTACATGATAGAGCAATTGTAAACTTATTTATCAATATATCATGTTATGCCTATATATCAAAATTTTAACATTAAAAATATAAAGTATAACTAATTCATTTTCCTCAATTTTAGAAAATTATTTCTCCCATCTTGTAATTCTAAAATTGTTGAGTGCTTATAGGATAATGTTCTTCATAAACTTTAATATAGATTTAAAATAATCTTTATAAAATGTGTTTTTAAAATTGTCAAAATTATTAAAGACTATCACCCTTTCCATCCTCTTTTACCGGTTAACTAACTATCTGTTGTTTTCTATGACTTTCAGACCTTTTATCACAATGCCATCTTTCCTATCATATCCCCACAATCCCATCCTTTCTTCTCCCTTCTCTTCATCCAGAGTTTTTCCATCACTCTTTAACTCCTCATTATTGTCTTTTCCTTGCCTATAGTTAGCCTCTAACTTTCTATCATTGCCACCCAATTCCTATTATTTTTTCAGGAAAATCATTTAAAACGTCTCTCACATTTTGTAAAATAACTTTTTTCGTCCCTTATTTCAAAAGTTTAATTTTACGCTGCTTACAAATTCATATTGATCAAATTTGATCCTTACATAGGTTTCCAACTAGTTTTTGGCCGAAATCCACTACGTGCCTTGCTCGTGATCATTTTTTAAGGACAAAATGGTCAAATCAAATTTTATATAATCCGATTCATAGTCCTTCACATTTCAGAAAACAAATTTTTTCATCACTTACATTTCACAAAATGAATTTTTCCATCCTTCACATTTTTCAAAATAGATTTTTTTTATCCCTCATTGATCATGTGTACGAATAATTTTTTTAAACCCATGTATATATCTATTTGATTTCATGCGAAATCAAATAGAAATATATTACATGTTATTTCTACTGCTCAGGTGAAATCAAATAAATGTATGCATGGATTTAAAAAAATTATTAGTTTTTCACTCATATTCATTTTCTTTTACTCGAAAATTTAAAACAAATAAGATATTTAATCCTAAATGTTATCGAATGTTTATATCAAATTAAATTTGGATAGAAAAAATAAACAAAAGAAAAGTATGACAAAAAGAAGTGATTGGCACTTTCAAATTAAAGACAATCATAAGGCAAATAATTCAACTATTGATTTTAAAAGTGGCGAGTAGAAATTTTAGATTTAAATTGTAATTTGTTAACACGACTATAGAATTCGAGTTAGGATCCATTAATTAGATGGTCTTATTATACAATTCAATAAATAAATTATTACCAAAAGAGAAAGTCACAAATATTGAATAGGTTCATATGGTGAAATCATATAGATATTTACATGGGTTTAAAACAAAATGTTAGTTTTAAATCCTTACATATATATATATATCTATTGAATAGCATATGTAGAACTACGATTAACCTATTTAGGTGAAATTAAATAGAACTATATTGTATATCATTCATCCTATTCAAGTGAAATCAAATAGATATATACATGGGTTTAAAAGAAAAAAAAGCTATTCGTGCACATGATCAATGAGGGATGAAAAAATCCATTTTGAAAAATATGAGGGATGAAAAAAATTCATTTTGTAAAATATGAGGAACGAAACAATTCATTTTGTAAAATATTAGGGACAATAAAATTCATTTTGTAAAATGTGAGGGACTATGAATCGAATTATGTAAAATTTAATTTGACAATTTTGCTCTTAAAAAATGATTATGTGCAAGACACATGGTGGATTTCGACCAAAAACTAGTCAGAAATTTAAGTAGGGACTAAATTTGATCAATGTCAATTTGTAAGGGACGTAAACTTATACTTTTCAAAGTGAGGAATAAAAGAAGTTATTTTGCAAAATGTGAGGGACGTTTTGAAAGATTTTTCCTATTTTCCCTTCACCATTCTCCCAAACCCTTTAAATCCATAATTTTTTTGTAGGCTAGTAGTACTTTGTTTTTTATTCAGTGATTTCATAATTTAGGATTCACAAATGGTACCATTATTGATATTTTAAATTCATGACCAATGAATATTATTTTCTTTTTGTTTTCTATATAATTTCCCTTTTCAGTTAGGATTACTAAGTTGAAGGGTAAAATATTGTTATTTACTTTTTTATTTTTAGTAGGGTTGGTGATTTTTTCTTTTTATTTACCCTCACATTAATAAATTTCAAATTAAATTCTTATACAAGTGGACCACTTCTTACTTTTAAATTTAAAAGATATGAAAGGACATGTAACAATTTAAAAAATTCAAAATTTTATTAAAAAGAAAATGAGGAGTTACAAGCATTCTGGTTTAACTATCCTAAAACCCTGCTACAGTATATATCGTCATAGATGACTTAAAATTTTGAATTTTAGTCAAATTTTAGATTCATCCAAAAACATCTCTTCCCGACAAAATGGTCACATGATTCCGTCCAGTCTTGCGTTAAAATTTCTGCTCAATCATCCAACCAATAGTTGGTTCGCGTTCAATCAACAGTTTGTTTTGACTGGTTGTCCTAATTCTATGGGATATGCCAAAATTTTAGTCTTTTTTTTTTCAGTCAGGTATGGGTGCTTTACTCCTTTAGTTAGACGAGTTGTCAAATTGGACATTGCTACAAAATAATTAAATATTATGAATATATATCACATTTATCTCATCTCCTAGATGGTAATAAGTTATTCACATATTTCAGAATATCACAACTTTTGAAGTGATAAAAGTGATACAACTTTTGATAAAATTATCGTGACTTTTGATAAAATTGATACAACTACCAATAAAACTATGATGACTTATAACAAAATGTTATTACCATTTTAAAGATGTTTTTTATGTACTTTGAATTCCCTTCTAAATAAGGGTAAACCCTTTTATATCAAAGTAATAGAAAATTAAATTTTCATAAAAATAGTTCTTTTTTACTCTTTTTTTTCCAGAACTCTTTAATTTTTTTTTTGTTTTTCTTAACATACTATTCATATCATAAATAACTCAAATCGTATTGTAGACACCAAATTTTTGGTGTAATTGCATTTTTAGTTTTTTATTTGTCGTGTTCATTTTTAGTTTTTAGTTTCCAGTTTTATTTTTAAGTTTTATCATAGAATTTGTTAAAAAAGAAAAAGAAAGAAAAGGGAAAAACATCAAAAAATATGTTTTAGTCATTTTGTTTTTATTCAATGCTTTCTTGAAAGAAAAAAAGAAAAAGAGGAAAAGAAAGGAAAATCATAAAAAAAAGAAGAAAAAGGGAAATTTGTTCACAAAAATGTGTTTATTTCTTTGAATTCAACCTTTTTGCACTTTAGTTATTTTTATTAAGTTATTTTGAAAGAAAAAGAAGGAAAAAAGGAAAAAATGAAGAAATTTTGAAAAATGGACATTTTTGTTGTTTTTATTTATTTAGTTTGTTTTTTTTATTTCTTTTCATTCTTATTATTTTTTTACATGGTTTTGTCGTTTTGTTATGTTATTACTATTTATATTCTGTATTTATTAAGTTAAAAAAAAAAAAAGAAAAAAAAGAAGAAGCCACGTGCATGCAAGCTGCATTTTCGCAGCTTGCAAAGGAACTTTGAGGCAGCTCCTTAGCTGCAAATACAGAGGAAGTTGTTAAGTGTTTAGGGTAGAAGTTTCTGGTATAAAGAGAAAAGGCAGCAGCAGCCGCAAAGGGGGAGAACGGGGAGATCTCTTTGAACGGCAAAAGAAAAACAGAAAAGGGAAGGGCATAAAGAGGGCAGAAAAACTACGGGATAAGGGGAGAGAGCTGATAGAGAGAACGAGATTGAGGGCTGAGTGTTCGGTGAGCTTGAAGGGGGAGCAGTAGATAAGAGTTGCGGCGGAGTAAGGAAACAAGAGAGAGCAAAGGTTTTTGAAACTAGGGAGGTGATGGCTGAGGGAAACAGAAAACGCTAGAGGAGATAGTGGGGTGCAGCGGCTAGGTTAGGAAGTGAGGAAGGAGATAAACGAACAAGGAAAGGAACGAGAAAAGGGACAAGAGGTTTTCAGCTGGGCGGAAACAACTCCAGGCATGTGGAATCGACGCTCGAAGTGACAAACGCGTCACTCCTGGAAATTGTTGAAGAGAGGACTTTCCCTCCATGGATCTGTGCAACTTCCATCGATTTCTCAGGTTTTTATCTCTGTAAGTATACCGTTTCTGCACTTTCTGAGGAGTGAATCTTTGCTATGAATGTGCTCAGGTTGATGCCACTGTTTTACGTTTCTGTTTGGTGAAATATTTCGTGGGTTTGGACTGGGTTCTGAGGTAGGGATTTAGGCTTTCTATATGATTTCATCCGGTGAATCTATGAGTCTTGCTTGAAGTTTATGGCTGATTGTTACAAGCAAACCCAGAATTTGTAGTCTAGAAAACCATGATTCTGCCAAGTAGATACATGAATCGTCACCCTCTTTGCCGCAGCCTTTCTCTTACTTTCGGATGATGAAATTGCAGTAGCTTGATCACCTTGTTATTTGTGTAGTTGGATGTTAATTTTCAGTAGTAAAACATTCAAGTTAGGCATCCTAGCTGAAATGATAAAGCCGCGGCAATGATCCAACTAGGAAATGCAGAAATGTTTGCGATTGTTTCTGGTTTGCTTGGGTCGGATTTTAACATGAATATGTACCATTTCTGATGTATCTTGAATCTGAAAGTTTGTTGGAAATTCATGGTATGATGTTGCTGAGGTTGCCAAGATTATTTTAAAGTCGCTCTTGCTAAAACGCAGCAAGAAAGGTTGCTGAATTTCTTTTCCATTTCTCTGCCGTGTTGCCTTCTCTTTAGTGGTTAGTTGAGTCTTTACATTTCAGTTGTTGTCCTAATCTAGTGTTGGGGGAAGGAATGGAATGATTTGGTGTTGGGTATGCATGTTTGGGGGACTGAAGTGTCTGAATCATGTTCGAATGCTTTGCTGAAATTTGCAACCATCTTTGTCGAACCAGTTTTGTTTTCTCTCTCAGAATTTTTGTATGATCTTTTCTGGTCATTTGGATTGTAATCATCATGAAGTCTTGTTACTCAGTTTAAGATTATGATTTTGAAATCAAAGCTGTGCATTTGAATCAAAAACCTGGTCTGCATGATAAAAAATGGAAAGAAAGCCGTGGCTGGAAAATTGCTGCTAGTGCCATCCTATCTTTTGCTGCATTTCTATCCAATCATTTATGTTTAACTACATGGGTTAAGAGCTAGTGTTTGAGTTGGGGGGCTTGGATTTTGTGATAGCTTGATGTTTGTTGATGCCTGCTGTTTTCGGTTGGAAGTGGCATGTTGCAAAGCTGCATTTGGAAACGTAAATTGCAGCAAGCTTCCTAGCTTTGCAGAAAATTCTGGCGGCATTTTTTTTGCTGTTTTTCTTGATCTTTGACAGTCATCAACTAAGTTTTGTTGCATTAAAAGTGTGGCATTAAGTTTGGTAATGATTAGAGTTGCATCTTGAGGTTCATTTTGGTTCAAAGTTGTTTTGGTGATGCATTTTGTTGACAAATGAAGCACGGCACATCATGTAGGAAAGGAAACCAGAATTGCAGAAGTAATGAAGGCTTTAGTTCACGTTGCATGCATGAAATAAATTTCTGAATTTGCACTTTGACCCCCCAAGTCTCCCCTTGTTCTACTATGACCCACAAATTTGAGAAAGCTAATCAATTGGGTCCCTGTGATTTTTGCAGCAATGCATTATGGCCCAATTACATTCCAATGTCTTGCAATTAGGTTCTAAGGTGTTTGCATTTGAATCATTAATTGATCTTTATTATTTTTGGGACCTTTGAAGCTCTTTGATGATTCATTTTGACGTTGATTGTGATTGATTAGTGGTCGTTATTGGGTCCTAGAAATGCAAGTTTAAACCATTCATGGACTTTCATTCACTCTTGGATTCTTGAGATATGATGTTTGCTTGGATTTTAATTTTTACTTGGGGACCTTTGAGTTTTAAATGCTTCAATTAGGTTCAAATGATTTGAGTAGTGCTTGCATTTGGGTTTTTAGTAGATGTTATGCTTGGGGATTGGATGATCATGCTTTTTGCCTTGGTCTTTAAGTAGTTTTGACTTCATTGAGTTGCAATTGAGGGAAAGTTTGATGTTTGGTGGATTCAAATTGTTTAGTTTATATCTTATCACTAAATTGGTGCATTAATCTTTTGTTTTTGGTGATTTTAGCCTAAGTTAGTCTTTTCTTGGGTGACTCTAGCCAAGTTGAGTTTGTTTACTTCCTTAGTATCACCAACGGGGAGGTATAATCTCTTTTACCCCTTTTGTTTCTCTCCTATGTGGACTAATGTGCTAATTGAAATTTGCATGTGTACTTGCTTTCCTAGCCTCTCCTTATTTCCTTTCAGTTATTTCATTTACTTTTGATTTTTATTAATGGGGTATGTGTACACCTCTTGGCTTGTAATAGATAGGGCGTAGCAAGTAATTTGGTCCATTTTCCCTTTCCCTTTTGTTTTAGTTAGCAAATGTAATGGTTGCATGCCTATGTGTTATATGTTAAATGCTTTATTAGGATTTTGCATCTAGTCGAGCATGCTAAATGCTATGTGCTATGTGTTTACGAGTATTTTGGCATGTCTACTTGCTTTCCTAGCCATGAATGAATGGAATGGATGAATGTACGTTTCCGCTAGTCCAACGCTGGTCGGAATTCATAGAATGGGCTAGTCCAACGCTAGACCCTTAGGGATTTCCCCTCATTAGCATATCATTTGCTTGTTCACCACATATCATGCATTTTTCTTAGTTTTATCACTTGGCATGCTCCTCGAACCCCCTTTCCCTTCACTTTAGGATTTTTGCATATCATACTAGCTATAGGGTTCATTTTGCTTGAGAGTCCCCTTCCGATAAGGGAAACGAGCGAGTGTGGCTACTCGATAGCCTTAGCACGCTAGTTTTGCCTTCTAATCAAAGGGAAAATCAAGTCACGATTTAGGTCTCCCCGTACCCAATATGCATGAATTCCCTAGGCTCATGCATTTTTTAATCCACTCTATCATTACACTTTCATTTTTGTCTCATTTGCACACATGCACCTTTTTATCACCTTCACTTGCACACGAACACTTTTTTTTGTCTCCACTTGCACACCAACCCGTTTATCTTCACTTGCACACGAACATTTTTATCTTCACTCGCACACGAGTACTTTCATCTACATTTGCACACCTTCACTCTTATCTTATTACTTTTATCATTTTTCTCACTTCACACAAACTCACACTTTCACATGGCATGCATTCCACTCATTTTTCACGTCATTTAGGTTTAGGTGTGACCTCTCCAAAAGGATCATTATTGGGCTTCACAATTAATGTGATTGGCACCACTCAACCTTTGAAGAGAAATTTCCCCCAATCCCCCTAGGTCTAGGTTTTTGCATTCATATAGACATATCCAATACGCGATACATACCTTGGGTAGAAAAATTAGGAAAAATTGGTTTGAGTCGCGCAACTAGCCTTGGCTAGGTCAAAGGGGTGCCTTGGATTCTATCCTTGCCTTCCCCTTTGTCAAACGTGACCCCCGAACCTTTTTCTTTGGCTTACGTGGACTAGGAGTCGTTTTAAAAAGGGTTTTACTACTTTGTCTTTTAAAAAACACTTTTTGGGTGACTTGGTATCTATACCAAATGGCGACTCCGTTTTCATATTTAAAAAACCCTTTTTAAAATTTCATTTGGCCAAATCGTCGCTTTCCAAAGTCCCATGGCCTTTTTACTTTTCATTTTGCACACGTTCACACCACACTTCACACACACATCACCAACACACAGTTCACATCATATCAAAAAATGGGGCGCGACAGTATATCAAATTAATCTTAATTCTATAACAGACATTCTTTTTGTCAAATTGGTCATTCACTGGCCTCGGATTCCGTCTACTTTCAAGTTTCATCCCCTCGGCCAAAGAAGGGATAAGCCTGACTAATTTGAAAACCAGGTCAATGACAAAGGAATCGACAAATGGTAGGAGCCGTCCCACTCCCAATAGAGCGTCGCATCCGCTGAAGGAATGGGCTCGCCGTGACCGTTTGCTTGTCGTAGTTGTGGGTCCCGCAACAAACTTTTCTCCAAAATCTCTTTTTTTCCGTCGGTACCAAAGATAATATATTAAATTAAGGATTAATCTTTCATTAAATTAAACAGAGTTTCTAGAACTAAATTCAATTAAATTAATCATTACGTTACATTAAATTAAACAAAGGATTGGGCTCTTCACAACCGTTTGCGTGTCGTAGTTGTGGATCTCGCAATAGATTCTTCGCCATCATCATTTTTTATCGGTACGAAAGATAATCATTACATTAAATTAAATAGAGTTTCTAAAACTAAATTAAATTAAATTGATCACTAGAATTTTGTCTATTTTGATTTATTATGAATTTATATAAATATAAATAATTTAAATACAAAAATTAACAACAATCCTACATGTTCATCTATATTAATACGCGTTTTGAAAATGTGTTTACATATTTTCACTATCATACGATATTATAAATCAAATCATGTACCTCATACCAAAAAGTTGATAGATATTCTTTTTTTTTTTTACAAATATTCTTTTAGATAATAAATTTTTATATTGACCATAAATCTAGAACTATATATTCATATTTAATTAAGTAGAAAAATCCAGCAGTTCATTTTTCTCTGTCAATAAATATTTAGTTTTCAATAATATTGGTAAATCTGTCGGTCTAACAGTTAATTCTCTTTTTTACACTAAGTTAATTCAAAATTAAGGGAATAAATGATGAACAATTTGAATACTAATCAATGGTACGGTTGTAAAAGGAAGTAATTTGTGATATGTAAGATTTCAATAATTGTGATTAAAGAAGTAATTTGGGATATGTAAAATTTCAATAATTGTGATTTGAGGTTTTACTATAGCTCTAAATGTAATAATTTGATAGAAAGCAAAATAATTAAGATAAGGTTGGTTGGTTTTAAAACAATGTATTTAAGATAAAATTAGTTATTTTAAAATAAGAGATAATTTTTAAATATATAATATAATCTAATTAGAATTTAATATGTATAAACTCAAATGACCTATAACTCGTTAATTCTTTTCAATTAAACATGCCATATAGGAGTGAGAAATAATTCTAGTTAAAATAATTACTTTCATATATATATATATATATATTACATTACCGTAAATTAAACAAAGGATTGGGCGCTTCATAATCGTTTGCGCGTCGTAGTTGTGGCCTGTGGGTCTCGCAATAGAATTTAAATCATTTTTTTTATCGGTACGAAAGATAATCATTGCATATCTAGAACTAAATTGAATTAATTAATCATTACATTACATTAAATTAAACAAAGGATTGGGCTCTTCGTAACCGTTGACATGTGGTAGTTGTGGGTCCCGCAATAGATTTTTGCCCCAAGATCTTTCGTTGTTTTATCGGTATGAAAGATAATCATTACATTAAATTAAGCAGAGTTTCTAAAAATATCCTTGCAATCTTTGAAGAAAGATAATCATTGCATTAAATTAAACAGACTTTCTAGAGAAGTCCTTGCAATCGTTTTCAACAAATTTAGAGCCTTTTTGAAACCTAAGTTTTTTGGGAGTTTATCTAAAACTTTACTATAGTGCACTGTAGAAGTTTTTGAAAAAATTTTGTAGAAGTTTTTTGTAAGATGAAAAACTTTTTTTGTAGAAGTTTTTGTAAGGTGAAAATTTTGGAGAAGTTTTTGTGAAGCGAAAAACTTTTTTTTTTTTCTTTTTTTTCTCTTTTTCTTTCTTTTCTTTTCTTTTCTCTTCCTTTTTCTTTTCTTTCCTCTCTTCTTTTCTTTTTCCTTTTTCTTCTTCTTCTTTCTTTCTTTCCTCCCAGCAGCCGCCACCTCCCGCCTCCCCTTTTTTCTTCTTTTTCTTTCTTTCTTTCCTTCTTTCCTCCCTGTTACCTCCCAGCAGCCGCCACCTTCCGCCACCCCTCTCCTCCCTTTCCCCTTCTCCTCCCCTCTGCCCTTCGCCCGTCACTTATCCCTTTCCACCATCCCTTTCCTCTCCCCTCTGCCCGCCACCCCTCCCATTCCCTCCCCCGCCACCCCCTAGGCCCACCATCCCTTTCCCCCCCTCTCCGCCGCCCCTCCCCCTCCTGCCCGTGACCCCCTCTCCACGACACCCCCATGCCCTTTCCCCAGCTTCTCCCCAGCACGACCCTCTCCCCCGCCACCCCCCCTGCCCAACGCGACCCCCTCCACCCGCCACTCTTGCCCTTTCCCCAGCGCGACCCCCTCCCCCGCCCCCCTGCCCTTTCCCCAGTGTGTGCCTTCTCCACAGCCATCAACAAGCCAGGCGCATCTCCGTAGGATGGGGGACGAAACAGTGGTGGTGGTTGAGACCGGCGGTGGTAGTGGGTTGGGATGGGGGGTGGAAGAAGAAAAAAAGAGAAGGGAATTTTTTGTGTGTGTTTTGGATATTTTGAAGTGTGTAGGTAAAAAACTTTGAGAAGTTTTTTGGGGTTCCTGTAGCAAAAGTTGTTAAAAAAACTAGTAGTTAAAAAACTTGGTAAAAACTAGGGTGCCAAACAGGCCCTTAGTAATGCTCATAGGCTTACAAGAAAACAACAGTCTTCTTTCAACCGTCAGCTTTCCTAACACGTGCTTAAGAGTAGTTGTTGGAAAGCTCTGCAAGATGCTCTTGCAATCATCTTGACAATCCTGCCAATCCCTTCCTGCCATGTTGCCCTCTTCCTTCAAATCCATATACTCTTTTTTTTTTTTTCCTACTCAGGGGGTATCCGGGTTTCGGGTATGCCGGATCCGATTAATCTCCCTGAGACCCGAGAGGAGAGGCCCCATCCCCTCGAACCGGTAACCACTGGGACTCGATCCCTGATGGGGGAGAATAGACAACAGGACCTTAGGAGGATTCCTGTGACCAAACGAGCTGTCCAGGAGGGGCGTTCAAATCCATATACTCCCTCTGTCCCATTTTGCTAATTCTAGTTTTTTTCACACATTTTTTAAAAAAATTAGTTAACTTTGTTGGAAAAATAAATTTAGATTGTTATTTTCCTAAAATATCTTACATTAAATAAAGTTGGCTTTTCTTATATTAATATGTTTTGAAAAATCTAAATGCATTAAATGGGGTAGGTTATATTCAATACTAACAATCTATATTAAATAAGGTAGTTTATAGTAATAACAACTTACATTAAATAAGAGTATTTTAGAGAAATTAAAAGAAAACTACATTCTTCAATTGAAAAGTGGATTACAATTTGGGACAGATGAAAAAGGAAAACAGGACTATCAAAGTGGGATGGAGGGAGTAATACAAATGTGAACATCACGTAGTGGTGCTGGGTGTACCTTTGGTAGTTTACTCCAAAGTTGCTTTGATAAAATTTACGAATGCACGGGCCCACTTTTTTATTTTCCTTATCTTTATAAAAGCAATCATAATTAATAGATCAACTGTGTTTGGATATAAAATTATTTGAGATATTATTTGACTTGCATTATGGGTACGTTTTTTATTTTTTTTTATCTTTATATATATATATATATATATACTCCCTCCGTCCCAATTATTTAATCATGTTTGGAGAATCCAACATTTTAAGAATAGTAGTTTAATTGTGATGTTTGTACTTCTCTTTTCAATTTTAACCTCACAAATTCAAATTTTAAATTTGAATGGTAATATGCATGTGATTAGAAAGAATGGCTATATTGGAAAGAAAAAATAAAATATGCTTTGACTTTTCAACATATTAAAATAAAAAATATGACACTTTCAATGGAACGGATGAACTATAAATTATATTACAAAAGCTCTACCATATCTATATCTATATATCTATATGTATTGCAGAGAGGGTTTTTAGCAGAGACCCTCTCAATGGTTTCCAAACTTTCCATTCTTTTTTCTAGATTTTTTTATTTTAATACATAAAATCTAATTAAAAACTTTAAAATAGTGGATTCTAACTAATCCTATCACTAGTCAAATTTAAAATTTAAAACTTTTCCATTATCTCCTTCATAAACCGTTTATAGTTTGTTATTTATGCTTTAAGTCCTTTTTACTCCTTAATTAAATAAAATACATTTGTCAAGCCAAAATTCTTAGGGATAATTGATTAGTCTCATTTTAAAATTATTCACCCTATTATATCTTTATCACTTTAACCCCTTTTATTCCTTCATTAAAGAGGATTAATTTATCTAGCGAAATCCTCAAGATAATGTGATTAGTCCTATTTTTTAGTTATTCACCCAATTATTTCTTTATCGCTTTCCTTCTGGTTACAATAATCATTTGTCAAAATCTTCAAATGATATACTCGATTACTCTTATTTTTTAATAATTTATGTTACAATTACTAAATCAATTTTCTTGTGGTCTTAAACTTATCTCTTTTTTTTTGTATTCAGCAAGCTTAGGGCACTTTAATAGGTTTGCTTTTATAATTTTTATATTTTTATGTTAGATTTTATTTAGTAGGTTTGTTTTTTTAAAGTTTTAAAATTTGAATGTTGAAATTATACTCTAACATTAAATTGGAGTATGTAAATAACAATTATGACATTTTATTTGCACTTAGAATAAACTCAATATTAATATTGTGCAAGCATCTAGATGACTTTTCATTTAGCACATGTACACCAAAAAGTGCATGTAAAGAAAAATTTGTGTATGAATTTTAAATTAATAAAGGTGTATTTAGAAGGTTGCTTTTGGTGGTATTTTAGCAAAATTTTGATAAAAAGGTTGTATTTCACCAAATTTACATCCGAAAGTTTACTTTTTCTCAATGATTGCAATTCTAGCTTTTTATTTGATTAAAAACACTTAAAAAATGAGGCAGCAACTTGGAAAAATAATTCTAATTTTTTATATGTCCAAAAACACTTAAAAAGTGAGATAATGAATCCTAAATAGTGAAAGGATTAGAAAGATATGACTGTAAGGTTAGGGAAGGTAAAGATTAGGGGAGAGTTATCAAATTTGATGATTCATGTGAGTTTGGTCAAGTTATAATTAGGTTAATCTATATATTCCTACTTAATTAATGCTTCAAAATAGACGAGTAGTCAATGAATATAGTTTTATATGGGTTTGGATTATCCAATCACCCATTCACGGCCCCACTACTAAATTTTATTTACTTTTTCATCCACATTTTGTTTAGCGAAAAAATAGTAAATTATATCAACAGATCAAGTTAATAAATCAATTTTTACCTAAAGAAAGAAAAAAACAGAAAAAATTGCTTAAAGTAGCCTAAAATGATCATCATAGTGAGTTTCAAATTTTGTCACTATACGACAGTCTAAAAATAATTTAGGTATTAATGCAAACAATCAATTAACATTCACGAAATTTATTAAACTTTTATGAAAGGAATGGAGGAAGTAGGATCAATTTTAAAAAATAAAATAATAGAAATTAACTAAGAGGAAAAACGATGAATACATCTTTGCAAAAATTAGAATATAATTGTTAGAGTAATTTAGATTTGCCCACTAATGATTGAATTTGAATCTACGTCTAATTTAATTAAGTCAAAATAAATAATCCAAATCTGTCAATTTCATACCCACTAATTAATGGGTTAATTTGGTCACCCATTTGAATCCAATTAAATTACACATGCAAACTCATTTGTTAATAGGCGAGTCAGGTAAATAAGTTACCATATACATTTATAAATATATGAAAATAATAGTAGAATATGAGACAAATGGGTTATAAAATTGGATAAGAGATATGATAATTGAGTGGGAGCGAGATAGAGTAAAGAGAAAATAGGATTTGATAAAATAAGAAAGGGTTATAGGGATACAAAAAAAATTGGGTAGGATTTGAAGGAATGGGGAAAAGTTGTAGGGATGCGAGAAAATTAGATTCAGAAAGTGAAAAGAAGAGTAGTGAAAAGTAAGGGGAATATCGAAGAGAGAGAAGGTTGAGAGATGAAAAAAGTGGTACGAAAGAAAAGAATACAAGAGAAAAGGGTAATAATGTTGTATTTCACCATATTTCTCCTCATTCCTATATAAACCCGTGCTATGCACGGGCCAAAATACTAGTTATATCGTATGATTGATTGTCTTAATCACGAAACGATACTTAAAGAAATGTTGTTTTCGTAATTCGTCAGCCTGGATTAGAACACCTAAAGTGGCAAAATTGTAGTGCGGTAAATTATGACCATCTCCAGCTTCGTGTCCATCAAAATCAAATTATGAGGTGTGGCCCAAGAGATTTTTTTATTCTTTTATTTGTTTATATCAACTTGCCGGAATCCCCGTACACGGTATTGCTTTGGTGTTTGTGGGCATAGAGCGAAGAAAAAACAAAGTCAGAGTTTTGGGAGCAGCACCTGCGTTGGCTGGTGCCCTCCAGAATTAAGCTACGTGTCGTGCTTAAATGGGACCAGACTGACGTTCCTACGGTGGGAAGGCCCATACAATTCTTACCATATACAATTCCATGATAAAGAGGGTCAGACCATAGAAAATCCCTCTCCATATCATCAATGTTTTAAAAACCGGACCGTTAATTGAACCGGTGAAGTGAAAGGGTCGAGGTTCAATCGGTCGGACCGGTTCAACCTCGGTTCAATGAAATTTTTAAAAAATAATTTATATAAATATATATATGTACAAAATAAGACATGTAATGGACTAATTTAATATTTTATATGATGAAAAGTTTACTATTTTTTAATAACTTGGATTTTTAAAAATAAATTTTTTAAATTATAAGTTAAAACAAATAAATTTCATCTCAATTTCAATTATATCTAAATCCAACCCCAAAATATCACAATATTTTGAAATTATACAAAATTCATGTCTCTGAGAATTTAGATATTATGAACTTAAATTTTAATTTACGTTTTGGGATTTAGAGATTGCAATTTAAAAAAGAAAATTTGGAGTTCGAAGGAAGTCAAGAAAATCGAAAATAGAAATGTAAATTTGATAAGAAACAAAAAATAAGATAAAAGTGAGTGGTTGTGGCATTAAATAATTTGGGTTAAAAAAAATTCTTTTTTAACTTTTTTCAATTTAATGGACAAAAACAAAATTAAAAGATGGAAGAAAATATCAATAAATTAAAAATAAAGAGGTTTGATTAAAAAGGGAGTGACAAAAGAAAAGAGGATAGAGAGAGAGAGAGAGTTGAAAATTAAAAAGAAAGAGCCATGAGGGATGAGATTTTGTAAGAAAAATGGAAAAAAGAAATATGAGTGTTTGCTTTATATAAATAAGTTATAAAAAAAAACTAATAAGATGTGATGGTGCAACGGTTAATACATTGGTCTTTTATTACAAAGGTTGGGTTCGAATCTTGATAGCTGCATTTTACAAAACTTAAAAAAAAAAAAAGAAGAGGGAAAGCAGAAAACCGGAAAACCGCCGGTTCAATCCGGTTCGGCGGTTTTCACGGTTCAACCGGTCTTTGACCGGTTTTCTAGCAAAGTCAACAATGTCATTGAACCGGACCGGTGCCATGGCCGGTTCGCGGTTCAACCGGTCGAACCGGCCGGTCCGGTCCGGTTTTCAAAACATTGCATATCATTGATATTGCTAGAGGTGTCAAAATGGGTGACTTGGGCGGGTTTGGGTTGGGTAAAATGGGTAATGGGTATAAGTGACTCACTTATACCCATTTAATTAGATGGGTATAAATGGGTAAGTCAAAAAATGAATTGGGTAACCCAATTACCCATTTATAACTCATTTATTTTAACTTTTTGCAAACTCATTTAAATTCATTTTTGCAAACTAAGTTATTAATTTATACCACTCTTTGTACCCATCATTAGTTTTAAATATTTACTTATAATGTTCAATAAACTTAATTACCAATTTTTTTCATTTATACTCTATGTCACAAAATTACCTATTATTTAATAATTGAATAATACGAATATAAAAATTTGAATTAAGTACTATAAAAATTAATATAAAAACTTAATCCAAAAGTTTTGAACCCCTAATATTTTTTTCATATATAAATTTAAAATTTCATTTTATAAAGATAAGAAAATAGGCTAAAATTTATCATAAATTGGTAATGCTAAAAAATGAGCAAGTTAACAAACTAAGAAAAAATAAAATAATAAGATAAAACCAACAAATAATAATAATAATAATAATAATGTTAACATCATGACAAAATGAAAAATTTGAAAAAAAAAAAGGTAGGGGAAAAGAAGAGACTTGGGGGGAAGAGAATTTTAAATGGGTTAATTGGGTTTGATGGGTTACCCAATAATACCAATTTATTAAATGGGTATTATTGGGTAACCCATTTATACCCATATATAAAAATTTAAGATACCCATACCCATCTATTCATGGGCGGGTATGGGTAAATCTAGTTAAATGGGTTGATTTGCCACCTCTAGATATTGCCATACTTTCTTTGTTGGATTGTTCCAAATTATTTATCATTTACATAAATTAGTTGATATATTTCTATTTAAAAACTCCATTTAGTCATTTACTCCTTAGACACTTTGTAAAAGTTCAATACATGAATCTTTTTATGAGTCCACATACTATTATCAAGGAAACTAAAATAACAACTTTTGTAGTATGTGACAATTATCAAATAATTAACACCACAACCATCTAAGATTTGGTAGTATGTACTCCTAGATTTTCAACAAAACCCAGGATTGAACAAATATCATGGCCCCACAATTCTTTATGAGCTAGAAACTACACATCAAGTTTCAAATTCTATCCACTATTAATAAAAATTGCAATTCTCGAAATGCGACAAATTTTATAAGATGGAAGGAAGGAGTAATACTTACCGTGTATATATATATATATATATATATTCTTGGCTTGATTTGTCCTCGTAAATAAGATCATTGTATTGATTTAATGAAGAAAAACAATTAGTCGAAACTCAAACTGCAACTATTATAAAATCTTCAACAATTACAATAGTGTCAAGAAAGACACCACTTAAAATGTTGTTTATTAGGACACTTACAATGTTACAATGTAGTGAAACTCAGCTGGAAGGTAAAATTACAATATGACAGTAAATTGCTGCATCATAAATACGCTTCTGAAAGTACAAGCTTTATTCGTGCATGCCGGGTGTGAGGACCCGAATTTTTATTTATTTTAATCTTATTTTAATGGCTTAATTAATTATTTATCTACCCGTTTTCTCCAAATAATTTATTTCAATCTTTTTAGATCCAATTGCATGGAATTATGATTTGCTTATATTTTTAAAATGACTCATTTCAAAATTTAATTTTGAAAGGCTCGTTAAGTGAGAATAGTGAATACGCGTTTGGAGTCAATAATCGATTCGAGAATACAATAAACTTGAAAAATTGGAGACTTGTACATTAGTCTTGAAATAGGTAATTTTATGTTTAAGTGATCAATTATTAGCTAGTGATTCTATCGTTATAAGAATTTCTTGAAAATTCCACTTTATTGCGCACAAATCGGAAATACGCTTTTTTGTGTGTGCGATTAATTGAGGGACTTTAGACCTTTATTTTTAGACCATTAAGAGTGAATAATAATAATATGAATAGAAATGCATTAGAGGTTTGGTGCACAAGTGAAACAAACTCGGGAGGAATCGAGCACGAAACGCGCACATGCGCGTGCGGAGGGAGAGTTGACTTTTGGACCAATTGTGGCCACAAACTCATAAGCTTCTCAAGGAAGCTTTCCCATCAGCAAAACAATTCTCTTTTTCTCACCATAGCAGCCGTGCATCAAGGAAAGGAAGAAGAACCAAAGCTTCTTCATTTTTGCTTCAATTCTTGCTTCATTTCATCTCAAATCTTGCAACCAACTTTCATACAACTTGGAGACCATTTTGGACTAGGAAGAAAGCTTCACTTCTACGGTTTTTCTTGAGCAAGGAGGACCGAAATTTCTGCCTTAATCATCTAAGAAAGTAAGTGACGATCAACCTTGCAAATCTTGACTTATGGAAGTTGTTTAGCACTTATGAGTTTATAATTTCTTATGGGTAGCTTTAAATTGTTGGAAAATTGGTGAGTGGACTCTATGAACTCTCACTATGGCTTGATGGACTGATTTTGTGAGTTTTGATGTTAATAATGTTGGATTAGTGCTTAAATTAGTAGAAATGAGTGATATTATGGATGAAAGCTCAAAGGAAGTGAAGGGGAGATTTTTCCATTTCTGCCCCTGTGAATGCCGTGACCTTTAGAGCATTTTTTTTGAAGTTCTATTGACTTGTTTATGATGTATATATGTTGTATGGGTTGTGTGGAAGGTTTTCACAAAAAAATTACGTGATTTGGTTGGCCAAATGTGGTGATTTCGAAAGTTCATTCAAAATTGGAATTTTTCCCATATTGCACTGGCAGTGTTTTTAAAATAGATATAACTCTTTGCTCCGATGTCGAAATCGAGTGTCGTTTCCGGCATTAGAAACTAGACATTTCTAGTTTTCCAATGGTATAAAATTCATGCCCTGATTCCACCTGAGTGAGCTGTACCAACCCTGTAAAGTTGTCTGTTCTGTTTTTCGTCTGTACTGGAAGCCTTGTTTTGAGTTGCGATTTGATGCTCAAATATGAGCTAGTTGTGGACAGAATTTTAAAATTATTCCTTCTAAGAAATTGTACCCTTATGAATGTAGTTTCCAACACCACCAACCACGCTCAATTCCAAGTTTAATTGAGTGAGTTGTGGCCGAATTTCAAAACTGACTCAGTGATGAAAAACCCTCTTTTTGGCTAGTTGAATGCCTTAATCTTGATTGGGACTTGTTGTTTCGAAATTCTTGGTGTTCATCACCTACCAAATATATATTGTATGTTTCTTAGACATTGTCTACACAAATGAATCATATTTGAGATGTTTTCGTTGGACAAACGTTTGGGAAACGGAAAACGGAACCACAAGGCAGCTTTGTCTTGGAAATTCTTGGAAATTTAGTGGCTTTGTTAACTGACCTTCCGTACGAATTTTTGCATGAAATTTGACAGAGGAATAGCCCTTATATGGTAGGGTAATACTACCAAATTTGGTGTCATTCCAAGTCCTTCTCGATGCCAACAGATGTCCCAAAGTTTGCTTTTCAAATCTGGAAAACTTTTCCTTTTCTCTTGGCCGAATTGTCAAATCTGATTTGGGGAGTTATATTTCGAAAATTGTGATGTCCATTACCTTTAAATTTCTTAGTGGATGTTTATGGACTCTTGGTTTCGAAAATGGAGTGATTTAGAACTGATTTCATTGCACAAAACGTTTGCAAGCAAAAGAAAAGTGAAAAGGCAGATTAGCCTTGAAATATTTCTTGAACTTTAGTTGTTTTAATGACTGCCTTCCCATGGGAATTTTTGCATGAAACTGGGTAGAAATGTTTTTTACACATGGAGGATTTAGTGTACTAATTTTGGTGTATTTCTAATGCCAAATCGATGGCCAAATGATATTTCAAAGATAGTCTTTAAATCTGGAAAATGACTGAACAGTTTGCGAAATGTGACCGACTTTGGACTGATGTCTCTCAATACTCAAAACTCCGATTCCTGTTCCATCTATTGTGTTTTAAACTTTGATTGTAACTCTAATTGAGTTCCAAATTTTAGAAGCTAGTTCGCATTGTGTGAATTTTGCCGAATTTCCAAACTTTGCCGAAAATCAACCCAAAACTGTCTTAATGGTCCAAAACAGCCATTTTGAACCACATTTCGAATGTCATCCATTTGGAATCATGGAAAAGTTCTTCTTGAAATTTTTAGTACTTTGGAAGTAGTTTCCAACGGTACCAAGTTTTCCAATTTTGGACTTGTAGAGAGTGAGATACGATTTTTCAAAGTACGTGTAAGAAATCTGAAAATTCCTAATTTAAAGGAAATGGAGTTTTTCAAACTCTCTCTTTTCCTTTGATATCACTTGATCATTTTACACTTGATTTCAAAGATGAAAACCAGATCTCTCTTGTGTTTTAAAACCCCACCTTTGAGCCTCAATTTACGATTAATTAAGGCTCACTTTCATGAGATTTTCGTAGATTGTACTCTAGTACAATCTTCTTCGATAAATGGGGTTTCTAAGTGATAGTTCAATATTAATTACTCAGGCATTCAAGAGAACATTCAAAAGGATCCCACAGTGGACACCTGAACCCTCAAGTGAACACTACTCCTTTGTTTTTTATTGGTGAGTGTCAAGTGTATGTAAACTTGATATGTGCTTAATTGTTATTAGTGATTGGAGATTTTGAAAATACTGAGTCGAGTGTGTATCTTACCACACTCGATCTCATTTGAATGATTCATGAGTGACTTGATTGAATTGAAATAAATAAATCATGAATGACTTGATTGATGAAATGACTGAATCATGAATGACTTGATTGAAATGAAATGAATGATTAAATGTATTGAATGATTGAATGAAATGATAAATTATGCTATGGCTGTATAAGTCGATTGGAGCGATGCCTCATCGACCACTGAACGATTGTAAGTACCACACCGATTTGGTGGGAGGTAGCTCTCGAGTCGTCTCAGTATCCTTAACCTTTGAACGATAGCAAGTACCATTCGGGTGAGAGGTACCTCTCGAATCGTCTCAGAACCATTAAGCATTCTAAATTGATTGGAGCGGTATCTCATCGACCTCTGAACGATAGCAAGTACCACACCGATTTGGTGGGAGGTACCTCTCGAATCGTTTCAGACCTATAAACTGAGCGATAGTAAGTACCACACCGATTCGGGTAGGAGGTACCTCTCGAATCGTCTCAGAACCATTAAGCATTCTAAGTCGATTGGAGCGGTGTCTCATCGACCTCTGAACGATAGCAAGTACCACACCGATTTGGTGGGAGGTACCTCTCGAATCGTCTCAAACCTATAAACTGAGCGATAGTAAGTACCACACCGATTTGGGTGGGAGGTGCCTCTCAAGTCGTCTCAGAAACATAAATGGAATATGTAAAGTGGTATGAATTTAATTATCTACCCGGGTGACGGGGTGTTGTCACGAGAAGGTATTGGATTGAACTTGGGCAAAGTAAACAAAGATTTAACTCCGGAGAGCTCCTACATCCTAGTCAAGGGGGTTTATTATAAATTGTGAATTTCTTAAATGTTATAGTTTTCACTATTGTGTAAGTGCTATTGCTATTGAATTACTTGTCTTGCATGTTTTCTTGGCCTCACGAGCATCGGCTCACCCCGTTAGATTTGTTTTCCTTAACAGGAGCTGAAATGGGAGGAATTCTGGAGAAGCTTACTTGATGCTTCATTTGATTAGAATTGTGACTGTATTTGTTTAGAATTTGATTTTGGAAGCTGTATATTTTGGGAATGTAAAGTAATTGGGTAGATTATGATGTAAGACTTGAACGTTTATGGAGGAATTGACCTTCCTTTATCTCTTCGATTTTTAGTATCGATTGGTTATTATTGAGTGTAAATTAAATTAGTACCGAATCCTGGTGAGAGTTGGGCAGGCGTTCCGCCGATACCCTTGGATTCGCCCTTGGGAGAAGTGGGGGCGTCTTAAAATCTATTTGTTCTCTGAAATCTCAATGTGCAATCCCTCGGGGAAACGAATACCAGTAGGTGTCTAGATTCTCTCTGCTCCATTGGTAACTCTCCAGCTGAAAACTCAAATTAGACAAGCTTTTTGATCAGTTATCACTTTTTTCTTGCAATCATGCATATTAAAAAACCCTACAAACTATTTCATCACCAAATTCTCAAACCCTACAAACTATTTCAAGGTTCTCAAAGGGACCCCTTGGTTCTTAAATAAGACCTTCGTCATGGTTCAAATCTACCAACCTATTTTTATTGTCAATTAAAACACCTCTCGCTTGACTTCTACTTGGGTCAAACTGTCGCAACTCGCAACTACTGGTGGAATACTATGACTTCGAAGTCCTAGCACTAGTAAAGATTTCACTAGGTACGCTGATCAAAATTGATGCAAAAATAGCAAACTCAGAAGATGAAAGATATGCCAGGCTATGCATCCAAATTGATCTCAGCAAATCTTTGAAGCATTCAATCAAGATTGATCATATTACCCAATCTCTTCAATATGAAGGACTTAATTTCTGTTTCTATTGTGGCTTAGTGTGTCCGATGAAGGCAAATATTGGAACCTAACCTTTGATCAGTCCAACTGCTATGATCAAAAACCCAAATATGGATCCTAGATGCTGGCCCCCAAATTTCCTCTAAAGTCCAGCAAAAAGATTTCTGTCTAGGCAGGCCAAACTTGGGCCTCAATCTCAAACAACGTTTCAATACCCCCAAATTCAAATTTCAAGTCCCCTGCCCATTCCTCCAAACTTGCTCTTAGTCAACCTAATGCCAGGACAACATCTCATACTTGTCAAACCTCATTATTTCCGATCTCTAACCTTTCAACCATCCTAGGAAAAACACCATGCAAAAAAAAAAAAAAAATTGCTTTCAATGCGGCTCCCTTCTCAACCTTGCCACATATAGGAACTAGCTTGCATCCAAGTGGAAAACATCCGTCCTGCAATTCCTAAAGTAAAGTCTCCTCATCCTCGAGAGCAACCCAAGATTCTAATAATAGGGTTAAAAACAAAAAAACCTTCTGTGATATACCTAATACACAGAAAAATCCTTCGTGATTTCAAATTATACAAAACGATATCTCATATTTTGAACTAAATTGTAAACTAACGGAATTCGTTAGACTTAATAGAATTCGGTAAATTTAACGAAAAATTTAACAGAATTTGGTAAATTTAACAGTAAACTTAACGGAATCCGGTAAGTTTAACGGCTGTGACGTCATTTTCATTAAGTTTAACGAATTCTATTAATTTACAATTTAGTTCAAAACATGAACTGTCGTTTTGTATGTTTTGAAACCATTTGGAGCTTTTCTGTACATTAGGTATACCACAGGAGACTTTTTTGTTCTTAACCCCTAATAATATGACGCCTCTCTCTTCACGCAATGTATCAAGGCTTGTCAACTGGTCGGATCCGGGTTGGAATTCATTATTCCGGATCCGGGCCTACCATACCATACCGGACCCAGGCCTGACCCGTTTACCCGACGGGTCTTTTACTCTATGTTCTGGATCCGGAACCGACGGGCCTCGGATCCGGGTAGGGTCTACTCGAAAAAATTTATCAAAATTTACAATTTCTAATAAAAATGAGAAAAAATATATATTTGTAAACTAATTTCTAACTAATACAAAAAAAACCAAATAAGAAAAGAAATCAAATTAAGTTTACTCAAATACATCACCCTAATCAAATTATATTAATAAATAAATATATTTTAAATTATTAATCCATTTATATCCGAATCCGGGTATAATACGGGTCGGAATACTATATTTCGTATCCGACCCGTTTTTTGTTTGACAAAACGGATTCGGATCCGGGTCCGGGTAACAGAATTAAATCCCTACTCGTACCCGCAATAATTTCATGGATCCGGTCTGGGGACCGGACCGTTGACAGGCCTAAATGTCCCACACCAACCCCTACTCACAAGCCAAATTACCAAAAAATTTCCAACCAAGAGAAAACCATCCCCACCCAAAAACTGACCTTCTTGCATGCTTATCACTGCCTTGGCCATAGAAACTGGACAGCAAATATTTGTTGGAGCCCGCTGCCAGATCGATACTCAACATCTCGCCCCCAAAGAAGAAGCTCCAAAGGCAAGATGGGAGCCCCAAACTCACCTATTTTTTACCAAAGGAGGAGATGGATTCCTCTCTCACATCTCATCCCTGATCAATTAGTTCATCAGCAGTGGATCTCGAGATCCCAACTCTCAAAAGAGGACCCCCTCCCCGATGAGAGGAGGTTCTAAACCCCGCCCCTCCCCTTCAGAAAACCCCGCCCTCTTTAATAGCTAATTGTATTACTTTTGAATATATTTAACTTGTAATTTTTAGATGTTCTTAAGTTTCTTTATATTTGACATATTAATGTGAATTTAGTATTTTTATCATTATTATTATTTTCAATTAAATTGGTGCCACGATTCTTTTGTTCATTTTGAGTATAAATAGGGTAATTTGACTTCCATTTAGTCACCACTTCAAAAGAGAGGTACCCCTATTATTATTTAAATGTCAATTACATGCTCTTATGTGTTTATATATTTTTATATGTTTTGTTATTTGTTTGATTCAAATGTTTATTCCAATTTTCTTAAGTTTGTTTAGTTAAGTTTTTAATTATTTGAGAGGTGTTTAAATACCTCAAGATGTAATTGATAGGTAATATTTTTTACAAAAATTGTAATTAGATAGACCAATGTAATAGATAGAATATGTAGCTTTATCTCATACTTTACCCCATTTAGATTGTAGTTAGGCTTTCCGATGTAATAGGTAAGTTGTGTGTTTATGTGGCTTATGTGTTATATGCTTTATCCACTTTCCTTAGGATTTTTGCATCTAGATATTATGTTTACGTGTTACGTGCTATATGCTCTTATGTGTTTATTTGTTTTAATTTATACCTTATTCATTTTACTATGTATTATTAATGCATGATGTCACTACACTAGTCCAACGCTAGTTGTGGTTTCTCCCTCCGTTTACTTGCTAGTCCAACGCTAGTAAGGATTTTTTAGAAATGGACTAGTCCAACGCTAGACCCTTAGATTGTTCATGCGTTAGATTCATTTTTGTGTGATATTCATTACATTTTCATGCATATTTTCATTTTTAGGATCTTTTCTCATTTGTATAATATTCCCTATTATTTTACCCCCTATCCTCTATATGTGTTAATCATATCATTTAGAATTGTATCTTATTTAAGAAATTGTAGAATAAGTTAGTTCATTTGCTTGTTCATATAAGTAGAATTATTCTTTGAACATGGATATGGGTGATTATAACTCTTTAGTTTAAATACCCCATCGATCCCTGTATAAGAGAATTATGTCACGAGTTTTTGTCTACCGTACCCATTATATTGCATTCCAATTCTTTGGCCACTTATATCTATATATAATTTAATTTTCTTTTCTTTTTAATTTCATCATTTGCATACTCGTGACACCTTCAAGAAATTATTTTGGCTTTCGCAATTAATGCAATTGGTATCAATTAAACTCTTGAATGGATATTTTGCTCCTTTCGATATTTTATAAATTTAGATTTGCATCCATATAGGAAACATCAAAATGTGATAAATTTAAGGGTTAGATTAAGAAATTTTTTTGCTAAACCTTGCAACTAGTTTAGACTAGGTTGAAAGGGTGCCTTAGGTTTTAGTTAATCGAACCTTTGCCTTCCCTTTCTTCAACTGTGACTCCCGAACTCATTTTCTCTTGTTTTTCAAAGACTTGGAATTGTTGAAAAGGGTTTTATTTTATTTTATTTTTGTTAAAAAAATACTTTTGGGTGACTTGGTACACCAAAACTCAATACCAAGTGGCGACTCCTCTTTTTTCTTAAAAATCCTTTTAGACTAAATTTTGGACCCAAATTGTTGCATTCTTTAAAGTCCCATTTTAGGTCCTTTTTCACTTATTTTTAAATAAATCACCTCTTTTTGTAAATACTTTTTATTTCCATCGCGAAAAATGGTGCGCGATAGTTATGAATATTACCACAGGTTGTTATGAGTAGTTATGTAGGCATAATTTCAACAATTGTTTATACCAATAATTGGCTCTATCTTTATATATTATATATTCTATAGATAATTTAGTTAAACACAAACATAATAATAAAAAAGATTCAAAAAATGGATTCATGGCACAAATGATTCCTTCGATTTTTTTTTGTCATTTTTTTGTTCTTATTTTGAGGAGTTTTCTAACAGAAGCTTGGGCGGCCGATTCAGAGTGATGCCCTGAATTTATCAGTAGCAGTACTTTTTCAGGCTTACCAGTTTATAGGCCTCGCAAGAGGGTGAACAAAATTTTTGGTTAAGCCTGTGATACAATCACACAAATTCTGCTACTTTTTCTGGCTTACCAGCTTATAGGCCTCGCAAGAGGGTGAACAAAATTTTTGGTTAAGCCTGTGATACAATTACACAAATTTATAAGATAAGAATTGCTTAGTGCAACCATAAATACAAGAGAAAATACTTATAATTATTTTATCAGCCAGTATAATAAGCTTATTTAACAAATTTTTTTGCAATGAGTTCCAACATAATTTAGTCAACATAAGTGATTCAAGACTTGATTGATCCCTATAAAATCCATAATTGCTAATCCACCTTAATAGATATTACTTCACAAATCTTTGCATGTTTAAGAAGGTAAGTTTTAACTACGTTGAAACCTTGCTTAAAAAAAACTACATTGAAACCTTCATATTCCCAATTTATAGTTCATGGCATATACTGATGAGCACATCAGTACAATCTGTAGAAGTAAGAGTTCACAAAACATTAGATGGTTTTGCTGTCTTGAAGTTCACCTATTTTTTTGGTCAATATAAAACCCAATAAGAGATTTCATTTCTTATTTCTGTTCTGTAATACATGCTGCTCCACCTTCTTCCTACTAAATCAATTGCATTTGCAATTGATTTTCACAATTGCCATTTGCATTAACTATTAAAGCTAAAACTAAATCAATGGAAATATTAGTACCAAAGACAGAACCGCGTGGGGTGGGAAAGGGCAACGGCCCCCAAGATTTTTGCAAATCTCATTTGTCCCTCTATAAATTTGAAAAATTATATTTTTATTATGAATTTAACTTTAAGAAATTATTATCATATTATTTACTTGCACCTCCAAGCTTGAGAATGTGGTAAAGTTTCAAAAATACTTGCAAATCGAAGTGTAAAAGAGTCTAATGAAGTCAAACACTAATCTTGTCTATTTATTTAAAGGGCTTAAAATATTGAACCAAGCTTGATTAAATATTACACATAATTTTCAAATATTACTTTAAGTGAGTCAAGCTTGTTTTGGATTTAAAATTTTACATGATACGATATGCTATTTATGTTTTGTTTGATTAATTGGGGAAACAAACTCAAATGAGCTCTTTGCAATTCGAATATTGAATAGTTTGGTTTCTCTTTCAATTTATTTGCAATTATAAAGTTCTAATATAAAAAATTCTTTTGATATTAAGTTTGTTCCCTCTAAAATTATATATTAATTTTCACCCCTTTCCCAAATTAGAAATCCTGGTTCCGTTATTGACCCCTACCAATATCTACCTTGTATATAAGAAAAGAGCAAGGTTTAGTGTTTTCCTTTCCTCTTGCCACATGGCTTCTTAATTATCTGACAAGTGGCAAGGTAAAATGTTTCTTGCAAATTGTCTAAATCTAAAGCTTCTCTTGTCCGAGGCCTTCTATTTCTTTTCCTTCTTTTGCCTTCTTTTGCCATTACACTGTTACTGTAGCATGCTGTCTCACTGACACATGGCACTCTTGGTGAATTTTTGAGCTTTCATTCTTTCCTTTTCTTTTTATAGGCAATGGTAGATAGATAGATTGGACTGCATTGCACAATGACCAAATTTGGTCTGGCCTTGGCATTCAAGTATGAGGTCCAATTATTTTTATTGGAATTTTCAATTTGTAAGCTTTTGATAGATGTAATTCAATTACAAATTATTATTATTATTATCATTATTTCAATTTATATTTATTATGATGTCAATTTGAGAGAGTATTTTTCAGATCATCGTATTTTCAAAAACAAAAAGAAATATTTAAAATTGATTTCAAGCTCTAGGTCTTGGACAGATGTAATCCAATTATAATATTATTATCATTATCATTATTTGAATTTATATTTATTACGATTTGAAATATCATTTAAACTTATATTTCACAGATTAACTTGACTTTATTAAAAATCATAGAATTCTATTTGTCTTTTTGAAAATTTATATTATTTTTTTTTTGCTACGTAGTTAATATAACTTTTGCTATTTTAGAAGCCGTCAAAAAATGATAGAAAAATTGTCACATTTTCAAAAATTAAAAGAAATATCCAAATCTGATAGCAAGAATTTTATTATTTTAATCTACATGCTAAAAAAATATTTAAACTTTCTTAATCAAACCTTGGCTATTTTTGAACTCGGAGGAAAAGAAAAAGATATCTTCAAAGTGGGAAAATGATAAAAAAAAATAAAAAAGAAAAGAAATGGTTCCAATTTGTTATAAATGCAAAAATGAAATAGCCAACTAATAGAATATACACTTTCGAATCAATTTTATTTTAATTTATTGATATGTGAACATTTGTCTTTTATTTTGACAAAAAAAAATTTTGTTGAGCAAATGAATGCATTAATTTCTGAATGACAAAAAATATATGCATTTGTTTTTTTTAAGGATTTATTACTATATATTCAATTACGGCAAGGTAACCAAATTTGGTCTGGCCTTGGCATTCAAGTTTGAGGTCCAATTATTTTTTTTGGACTTTTCAATTTGTAAGCTTTTGATAGATGTAATTCAATTACAAATTGTTATTGTTATTATCATTATTTCAATTTATATTTATTATGAAGTCAATTTGAGAGAATATTTTTCAAATCATCGTATTTTCAAAAACAAAAAGAAATATTTAAAATTGATTTCAAGCTCTAGGTCTTGGACAGATGTAATCCAATTATAATATTATTATCATTATCATTATTTGAATTTATATTTATTACGATTTGAAATATCATTTAAACTTATATTTCACAGATTAACTTGACTTTATTAAAAATCATAGAATTCTATTTGTCTTTTTGAAAGTTTATATTTTTTTTTTTTTTTGCTACGTAGTTAATATAACTTTTGCTATTTTAGAAGCCGTCAAAAAATGATAGAAAAATTGTCACATTTTCAAAAATTAAAAGAAATATCCAAATCTGATAGCAAGAATTTTATTATTTTAATCTACATGCTAAAAAAATATTTAAACTTTCTTAATCAAACCTTGGCTATTTTTGAACTCGGAGGAAAAGAAAAAGATATCTTCAAAGTGGGAAAATGATAAAAAAAAATAAAAAGAAAAGAAACTGGTTCCAATTTGTTATAAATGCAAAAATGAAATAGCCAACTAATAGAATATACACTTTCGAATCAATTTTATTTTAATTTATTGATATGTGAACATTTGTCTTTTATTTTGACAAAAAAAAATTTTGTTGAGCAAATGAATGCATTAATTTCTGAATGACAAAAAATATATGCATTTGTTTTTTTAAGGAATGGCAGGGTAAAATGTTTCTTGCAAATTGTCTAAATCTAAAGCTTCTCTTGTCCGAAGCCTTCTATTTCTCTTCCTTCTTTTGCCATTGCACTGTTTTTTTCTCAAATTGCCGTTGAATCACTTCGTAGCAGAAAAAAGGAAGAATTCACTGGTAAATTCAAACCAAGTACAATCCCTAAAAGAAGCTGATTCTTGGGGCAAGTGCAATCACGTGCATGTGGAGGGTTTTTGTGGTTCTAACCGAAAGAAAGTACAATGCTTTGTTCAGAAAATTGGTAGAACAGTAGCATCTTTTGCAGGTTCATATTCAGTTATCTGAGTGGAAGAAACGGAGAAGAAGAGATTTTGCTACCAAACCCAGCAGGCAACACCTCTCTTCAAGCCTTCTATTTCTTTTCCTTCTTTTGCCATTGCACCGTTTCTTTCCCAAATTGCGGTTGAACCCTTTTCCCTCCTTTCTCTCTACCACACGGCTCTTCTGAGCACAAATTCGGCGCATTTATCCTCAGCAAGTCCAATTCCAGCTGCCTATGCTGCCAAACCCAGCAGGTCAACAACCCTCTTCAAACATGTAAAAAGTTTGGATATGACAACAGATTATAGGGGGCCTAGGCTGTGCTTAGCACAGCCGATAACCTCCTAGTTGTTAGACATGTTTTAATAAACACAAGAATGGATTAAATTGTCCAATGTACAGCTCATTTTAACATAAATCAAGTCATGGCCATTGAGACGGGCACATAACCCAAGAAACAGCTTAAATTGACACCAAAATCTAATAAATAGCACATTCTAGCTCATTAGATGAATTAAGCCTTAGTGGTTGTCAAAAAAAAAAAAAACCCTAGTCTTGGCCATTGAGAGAGGCATATAAATTAACCATCGAATGACAAATACACTTAAAACAATAAGCAATGACCAATAACTTGCACATAGAAAGTAAGTTTAAGTAAGGATGGCAATGGGGCGGCCACCCGCGGGCAGCGGGGGGCTAATAAGGCGGGGTTGAGGGGAATTTTTTTTGCCCCCACTTAGAAACGGGTCCACGGGTCCCCCGCCCCGCCACCCATTTTTAAAAAATAAATATATGTATATAATTATATATATAATATATAATTTAATTAGTTACAAACTTATGATAATGATATTATTAGTTATATGTATCATATAATGTATATTAGTATATGTAATATAATTGATATTATCAATTATACTAATAATTATATATGTGAACTAATACAAATTATTAATTGGTTATACTAAATTTACTAATACATTTATACTAAATCCGTAATAACACTTAATATAATAACATTTTTTTCTCAAAAAAAAGCACAAGCACAATAATGAATTAGTGATTGTATTTGTGCTAAAAGTGAAAACTTGACTACTTTAGTTGTATTAATTTCATCATGTTGGGTTGTATTCAAATAACTTTTGTTTGATTGTTTTTATAAGTATCAATTATGAAATTACAATGAATAATAATTTGGTGATGTGTTGATATTTTAGAAGTTGATTATTTGCTAAAATTTAACTATAATAAAATTGTATAACAAATTTTTATTAGCCCTTGTGGGGAAGCCGGGTGGGCGGGGGGAGTGGGGGATGGGGGACGGGGCGGGGGCGGGGGAAATTTGTAGGCAACGGGGCAGGGGACCTATTGCCATCCTTACGTTTAAGTTGAACTCCACCACAACGCCTCTCTTTAAGAGATTAAATATTATATGGAATTTTTTTTCCAGCAACAATTTGGCATAAAAATGCTTTCAGATAACAATTTAGCATATAAATGCATGGTCGGCAAGATTACATACATAAATTCGTATGTAAATAGTATATACACTAGTATTTATATTTCAATTCAAAACAATACTTATATAGTATAGTATAGAATAAAGTATATGAAAAAGGTAAAAAAATTTATAAAAGTGTATTTTTAATATGTTAAAAAAAATTTATTTCGTAAATACAAAATGGACTTTCTTAATTTTAATATCTTAAATAAGTTGAAACCTAATTTTGTTAACCTATTGTTTTGTCAATATATGATAACAATTTGAATAAAATAATTTAATTTATAACCATTTACATGATAGAGCAATTGTAAACTTATTTATCAATATATCATGTTATACCTATATATCAAAATTTTTAACATTAAAAATATAAAGTATAATTAATTCATTTTCCTCAATTTTAGAAAATTATTTCTCCCATCTTTGTAATCCTAAAATTGTTGAGTGCTCATAGAATAACATTCTTCATAAACTTTAATATAGATTTAAAATAATCTTAGTAAGGTGTGTTTTTAAAATTTTCAAAATTATTAAAGACTATCATCCTTTCCATTCTCTTTTACCTGCTAACTAGCTATTTGCTGCATTCTATGACTTTCAAATCTTTTATCGCGGTGCCATACTTCCTGTCATATCCCCACAATCCCATTCTTTCTTCTCCCCACTCTTCGTGCAATGTTGTAATAGTTCACTTTCCTTTTTTGATTTTTCCTACCACTCTTTAACTCTTCGTTATTGTTTTTCCCTCGTCTATAGCTAGTCTCTAGTTTTCTATCATTGCCACCCAATTTCCTATTATTTTCCCTTCACCAATCTCCCAAACCCTTTAAATCCATAATTTGTTTTTTTAAGACTAGTAGTACTTTGTTTTTTATTCAATGATTTCATAATTTAGGATTCACTTATGGTACCATTATTGATATTTTAAATCCATGACCAATGACTATTATTTTCTTTTTGTTTTCTATATAATTTGCCCTTTCAGTTAGGATTACTAAGTTAAAGGGTAAAATATTGTTATATTTACTTTTTTACTTTTAGTAGGGTTGGTGTTTTTTCCTCTTTATTAACCCTCATTAATAGACTTCAAATCAAATACCTATATAAGGGGGTCACTTCTTACTATTAAATTCAAGCGACATGAATGGATATATAACAATTTAAAAAATCCAAAATTCTATTAAAAAAAAAAAGAATGAGGAGTTGTAAGCACTCTGATTTAACCATCCTAAAATCTCACCCTGCAATACATATAGACATAGATATTTAAAAGTTATAGAACTAAAAATAAGGATAAATTTGCTTTACGTTTCAAAGATTGTGCTATATTTATACGAATTTTAAACTTACTTTGTGTATGATACATTAAATTTATTAAAATTTTATTACTTAAATTTATTATAATGTGTATGATACGTTATTATTAAATTTACTTAAATTTTGTGTATGACACATTAAATATATTAAAATTTTATTATTTTGTTACTTAAATATGTATAATTTTCTAGTTATTTATGATGTACACTGCAATTATTTTGTATATAATTCAAAAGTATGTCATTATCCTTATTCAAATTTTAAATTTTTTCAAAAATTGAAATATAATTCATGAAGTATAATACGTTAAAAGTTTATTACATGCTTTATACGGTGAATTGAAAGGTACAAGTATTTTTTATAATATTTTTAAAATAATATATATGAACATGTATTATATAGGTATAATATGAGTATTTATTAACTATACTTAAGAATGGTGTCCATTATGATTATAATATGAGAAGGGTATATTTAGTGTATTTTTGGTTATCCTGACGTACAATACTAACTTTTATTCATCTAAAAATACCCTTGGTTCGTCCACTTGTTCTTTGCAATGCTAAAGTCAGAGAAGAAATTTTCACGGGAATCGTGAGTTTCGGAACAATTGAACACAATTTTGTATGTTTGGATACAGAATAATGCCATTTACTCTTTGTTCTTTTTTACCGCATAGTATAAAAGTTCTATGGTTCCATCCACATAAGAAGCCAAAAGGGTGAAGAGAACATTCGATAAATTAAGCCAAAACTGTTTAAGTGCAAAAATACAATTTAAAAACATCTAGGGGGTGCAATGTCTAAGAAAAGTTTTCGAAAAGTTTTGGTTATTTTAGTTGCAATCTTTGTAGAAATGTATTGCCTTCCTCAAGGTAACCTGGTCTACTCCTCCGTGATCAATCATGTGGACTGAAGTTCGTATGCTTCTCCACCTTGATGATGAATTATTGCTCGTATTCTTTCCTTGAATTTATAAATAATTATCTAGCTTCCTATTTATCTTTTTAAATAGGGGAAAATTTTAAGCTTTGTATTTGCTTGATTGGTTTTTTATTTTACCATACACACGTGATTGTGAAATTTGAAATGTGAGTTGGAACTTTGTATATCCAAATGAAGCTTTTATTAATTTGTCCTACGTACCAAGTAGTTGGTTATGTCTAACATAAAATTTTTCATGAAGCGAGTACTTGCAAATAAATTAGAGATATAGTAATTCTAATAGGATAATATTCTAAATACTCTCTGCATCCCCAATATTCGAATAGGATAATATTTCTCAAAATATTGTTAAAAATTTTTAAAAGAAAATCCGGAAAATAAGGGAGGTGGTGGATCTTTTCTTCATTTAGGGGTGCCGATTTTGGCAAAATCAACAAAAATTGGCACCGCTTACATGCAGCTACTAAACACCTTTCTTTATTTTTTTTGAACTTTTTTAGAAATGTTATTTTTTAGAAAAATTTTGGAAACTAAGGGCCGCATGTACTGCATGCAGCCCCCTATTTTACAATAGCCCTAATTCCTTATCTTGAGGGTGTGAAATCATTAATCGTTCAAATGTCGACAAACCCTTGATCAACTTCTTCATTTAGCCATTTGAGAAGGCACCACTTTTCCTACATTTTTAATACACTATTCACTAGCATTCTGATCCATGCAATGCATTGATTTATATTTCAATTCAAAACAATACTTATATATTATAGTATAGGATAAAGTATATGCAAAAGGGGAAAAAATTTTCAAAGAAGTGTATGCTTAACATGTTTAAAACAAGTTTATTTCATAAATACAAAATGGACTTTCTTAATTTTAATATTTTAAATAAGTTGAAACCAAATTTTGTTAACCTATTGTTTTATCAATATATGATAACAATTTGAATAAAATAATTTAATTTATAACCATTTACATGATAGAGCAATTGTAAACTTATTTATCAATATATCATATTATACCTGTATATCAAAATTTTTAACATTAAAAATATAAAATATAACTAATTCATTTTCCTCAATTTTAGAAAATTATTTCTCCCATCTTGTAATCCTAAAATTATTGAGTGCTTATACAATAATGTCTTTCATAAACTTTAATATAGATTTAAAATAATCTTTATAAAATGTGTTTTTAAAATTTTCAAAATTATTGAAGACTATCACCCTTTCCATTCTCTTTTATCTGCTAACTGATTATCTATTGTCTTCTATGACTTTCAGACCTTTTATCACAAGTACCATCTTTCATGTCATATCCCCACAATCCCATTATTTCTTCTAGATTTTTCCCATCTCTCCTCTCTCCGTCTAGATTTTTCCCATCACTCTTTTAACTCTTTGTTACTATCTTCCTCTCGCCTATAGTTAGCCTATAGTTTTCTATCATTGCCACCCAATTTCCTATTATTTTCCCTTCACCATTCTCCCAAACCCTTTAAATCCATAATTAGTTTTTTTAGGCTAGTAGTGTTTTGTTTTTTATTCAGTGATTTCATAATTTAGGATTCACAAATAGTACCATTATTGATATTTTAAATCCATGATCAATGAATATTATTTTCTTTTTGTTTTCTATATAATTTGCCCTTTCAATTAGAATTACTAATTTGAAGGGCAAAATATTATTATTTACTTTTTTACTTTTAGTAGGGTTGGTGATTTTTCTTTTTTATTTACCTTCACATTAATAGATTTCAAATCAAATTCCTATATAAGTGATTAAGTGGGCCACTTCTTACTTTTAAATTCAAAAAACATGAAAATATATATAACAATTTAAAAAATTCAAAATTCTATATATAAAAAAAAGGGAATGAGGAGTTACAAATATTCTAATTTAACCATCCTAAAAAGCCTACCTACAATACATATAAACATAGATATAGACATAGATGACTTAAAATTTTGAATTTGTTTAGTCAAATTTTAGATTCATCCAAGATCGTCTCTTCCGGACAAAATGGTCACATGATTCCGTACAGTCTTGCGTTAAATTTCTGCTCTATCATCCAACGAGTAGTTGGTTCGCGTTCAATCAAATGGTTTGTTTTGACTGATGGTCCAAAATCTATGGGATATGCCAAAAATTTAGTCATTTTTCCTTTTTTCCAACAAACGACCAAAAATTTAGTCAGGTATGGGCGCTTTACTCCTTTAGTTAGATGTAGTTGTCAAATTGGACATTGCTACGAAATAATTAAATATTATGGATGTATATCATATTTATCTCATTTTCTAAATAGTGACAAGTTTTTCACATTTTTCAGAGTATCATGACTTTTGAGGTGACAGAGACGGTACGACTTTCGATAAAATTATCACCACTTTTGATAAAATTGACACGATCGTCAGCAAAACTATGATGACTTACAAGAAGATGTTATTACCATCTTGAAAATGTTTTTGATGTACTTTAAATTCCCTTGTAAATAAGGGTAAATCCTCTAGTATCAAAGTAATAGAAAATAGAAATTTCATAAGAATAGTTCTTTTCTTACTTTTTTTTATCTCCTGAACTCTTTAATTTTTTTTATTTTTCTTAACATACTATTCACATCATAAATAATTCAAATCTATATCTATATAAATTTGAGAAGGGATTTTTAGCAACAAGCATCCATACATCTTCCCACTATCAATTTCATTTTTCTAGCATTTCATATTTAATTTAATTTATAAAATATTTTCCTCTTAACTTCCACGTCTACTCTTCACATTTGAAATTGTTAGTTGCTTTTTAAAATCATTCCATTTCAAATTGTTGGTTAATGTACATGTTATCCTATTTGAACTTCAACCCATCACGTTTCCAATTACCTTACATTATTTATGATTCTACTCCAATTAAAACTTTATAAGACTATAACAAGAGATAACAAATATAACATCCTTTCATGCTTTCTTATTAATTTAAATAAGTAAGATTATTTACACTCTATTTTTGTTATGCACACTTCAATAATCATTTTGATCATATAATTTTCATTAATTAGACTATATGATAAAACAAATGGTGGAATTGCAAATAATAAAAAATGAATTGCAAATAACGTTTTCCTAAATAATAAAAAATGGAGTGCAAATAACATTTTTTAAGTAAGAAGTGGCTTCCGTGCCTTTCTAATTTAAATAAGTAAGGAGTGGCTCCACTTACATAGTAATTTGGTTTGAAGTTTATTAGTGGGAGGGTAAATAAAGAGAAAACATTGCCAAACTTAGTAAACGTAAAAAAATAAATGATAATATTTTATCTTTTAACTTAGTAATCCTAAGTAAAAGAACAAAATTAAATAGAAAACAAAAAGGAAATAATGTCGTGGATTTAAAAAATCAAGAATGGTACCATTCATTGAAATCTAAATTATGAAATCACTAAATAAAAAAAAAAAGTACTACTGACCTTTTAACATGGAATTTGTTTTTTGAAATATTCATTTTTGATAAAAAATAATGATAACAACAACACCAATCCTACCAAAAAAAATTTAAAAAGTAATATTATAGTTTAAGAGAAAAATATAGAACATTCGACCCTAAAATACTACTTAATTTGTATATATTTGATCCAAGCTTGACCCTGATTAGATTTGAATAAGAGTGCATAACCCAAACACTAAGGATAACTTTTGATATCATTAATTATTTTATATATTCTTATTGCTGTCTTCATATGTAAATAATAATAGAGATGACAAAGATGAAAAAATAATAATAATAGAGAGAGTGGTACCATGATAGAAGATACGAAAGTCGTAGGAGGCCTCTGATGACTAGCTAACGGATAAGAGAAGAGGGAAATAATAGTGATTTTTAATAATTTTGAGAATTCTAAAAACATATATTACAGAGATTTTTTTTAAATATACGTTAAAGTTTATGAAAAATGCTAATCTAAATGCAGTCAACAATTTTAGCGATACAAGATAGGAGAAAGTTTTTTTTTCTAAAAATGGAAGAAAATAAATTGGTTATAATTTTTTTTATTATAAGTTTTGATATATGGGTATAAGATAATATGTTTTGTCGGATGCTGATAAATTGATTTTTTTTTTTAGAAAACTCTTTTCACCTTACCACCCAATCTAACCCTTTCCTTAAATGAGTTAACAATTCCTCTATCATGTAAATCATTATAAATTAAAATTTTTTTAACATGTTAAGCATACACTTCTTTAAAATTTTTAGTCTATATATATATAAATATATATAATATTATTTTGATTTGAAATATAATCATAGCACGGGTCAAAATACTAGTTAGTCTTAATTCTATAACAGACATTCTTTCTTTCTTTCTTTTTGTCAAATTGGACATTCACTGGCCTCGATTGCGTCTACTCTCCAGTTTGGAAATGGGGCAGGGACGGTCAGTATGACCGTCCCTGAACGGTTAATGGCCATGATCTGACCTCAAAAATTTGTGTGATTGAAATCACAAGTTGTAACTCGATTTCCACGTCATGTATGGAACCTACAAAAATTTGCTCTAAAGTTATGCGATGTGTAAAAAAATTACGCGATGTACAAAGAATGTTACGCGCAATTGAAAATATGCAAAATCGTCAAGTTTCATCCCCTCGGGCAAAGAACGGACAAGCGGGCGACTAATCCGAAAACCACGTCAGTGACAAAGGATCGACAAATGGTAGGAGCTGTCCTAATAGAGCGTCGCATCCGCTGAAGGATTGGGCTCTTTGCGACCGTTTGCGTGTCGTAGTTGTGGGTCCCGCAACAAACTTTTCTCCAAAATCCTTTTTTTTTCGTCGGTACGAAAGATAATATATTAAATTAAACAGATTTTCTAGAACTAAATTCAATTAAATTAATCATTACGCTGCATTAAATTAAACAAAGGATTGGGCTCTTCACAACCGTTTGCGTGTCGTAGTTGTGGATCTCGCGATAGATTCTTCCCCAACATCATTTTTTGTCGGTATGAAAGATAATCATTACATTAAATTAAATAGAGTTTCTAAAACTAAATTAAATTAAATAGATCACTAGTATTTTGCCCGTGCCTTAACACAATCTTTTTTTATTTATTGCAAATTTATATAAATATAAATAATATAAATACAAAAATTAACCACAATCTTACATGTTCATATAAATATTAACTTTAAAACATTAATGTATTCTAAATTTTCAATTGTTCACTAATTTTTAAAAATGTGTTTACATATTTTCACTATAATACGATATTATATATCAAATCATGTACCACATATCAAAAACTTGGTAGATATTCTTTCTTTTTATCAATATTCTTTTAGATAATATAAATTTTTATAATGACCATAAATCTAAAACTATATATTCATATTTCATTAAGTAGAAAAATCCCGCAGTTCATTTTTCTCGATTAATAAATATTTAGTTTTCAACAATATTGGTAAATTTATCGGTGTAATAGTTAATTCTTTTTTTTAAGTAAGTTAATTCAAAATTAAGGGAATAGATGATGAACAATTTGAATACTAATCAACAATACGGCTGTAAAAGAAAGTAATTTGGGATATGTAAGATTTCAATAATTATGATTAAGAAAGTAATTTGAGATATATAAAATTTCAATAATTGTGATTTGAGGTTTTACTGTAACTCTAAATGTAATAATTTGATAGAAAGTAAAATCATTAAGATAAGGTTGGTTGTTTTTAAAACAATATCTTTAAGATAAAATTAGTTATTTTTTAAAGTTATTTTAAAATTAGAGATAATTTTTAAATATATAATATAATCTAATTAGAATTTAATGTATATAAAACTCAAATGACCTATAACTCGTTAATTCTTTTCAATTAAACATGCCATATCGGAGTGAGAAATAATTCTAATTAAAATAATTATTTTCATATATATATATATATATATATTACATTACCGTAAATTAAACAAAGGATTGGGCGCTTCATAATCGTTTGCGCATCGTAGTTGTGGGTCTAGCAATAGAATTTTCCCCAAAATCATTTTTTTTTATCGGTATGAAAGATAACCATTACATATCTAGAACTAAATTGAGTTAATTAATCATTACAGTACATTATAAATTAAACAAAGGATTGGGCTGCTCGTAACCATTGACGTGTGGTCGTTATGGGTCCCGCAATAGATTTTTGCACCTGATTCTTTCGTTGTTTTATCGGTATGGTGCAAACGAGCTGAGTCGAATCGAGTTTTGACCTAATCAAACCGAGCCTCCAGTTAATTTTGTGAAACTCGAACTCGAGCTTGAACTCGACTCAAATTCGAGTCGAGCTCGAGCTTAAAAAATAAAATAATAATAATAATAAATTTATTTTAAAAATGAATAAAATAATAATTTTTTAACAAATAATAAAATATTAGGAATATATGTGTAATTTTACTATTAAAATAAAAAATAAAAAATAAATATATAATTGAGCTCGCGAGCCAACCAGCCTAATGTTTTTGAACTCAAACTCGAGCTCGAACTCGATTTAATTAGTTCGAGCTCACAAGTGATTCGATTCGTGAATATCCCTAGGTATGAATGATAATCATTACATTAAATTAAGCAGAGTTTCTAAAAATATCTTTGCAATCGTTGATGAAAGATAATCATTACATTAAATAAAACAGACTTTCCAGAGAAGTCCTTGCAAACGTTTTCAACAAATTTAAGAAATGCTCATAGGCTCACAAGGAAACAAGAGCTTCTTTCAACCGTCAGCTTTCCTAAACACGTGCTTAAGACTAGTTGTTGGAAAGCTGTGCAAGATGCTCTTGCAATCATCTTGACAATCCTGCCAATCCCTTCCTGCCATGTTGCCCTCTTCCTTCAAATCATATAATACAAAGGGATAATTGCAAAAACCTCCCCTGAGATTTCTAACACTTGCACTGACCTTCCCTGTGGTTTGAAAAATTGCACTGACCTCTCCTATGGTTTGAAAAATTGCACTGACCTCCCCTAAACTTACCAATTCTTTGCAAATTCAGTCCAAACGATTAAAATATTGTTTTAGGGAGTGAAATTAGAATTTTATATCAGATTTGCCCTTTGTGCTACATGTCTAATAAATGACAAAATACTACAAATCAATTAATAATTAATAAACTTTAAGGGATATAGTTTATAGGCAAATATGCATTACCCATTTAAAGTACCGTTTCTTTATGGATATTTTACTTTCAAATATTTAATTTATGATAAATATATCAATGTTTGAAAGTAAAATATAAAAAGTGTTACAGTAATATTCTTACAAAAAAAAATCGATATTTTAAGAATAGTGGTTTAATTGTGATGTTTTGTACTTTTCTTTTTAATTTTACTATAATAAATTTAAATTTTAAATTTGAATAGTAATATGCATGTGATTAGAAATAAAGGTTATATTAAAAAAAAGATTAAAATGTACTTTGACTTTTGCAATATGATAAATATTTTAATATATTTTAAAATAAAAAATCTGACACTTTCAATGGGACGAAAGGAGTATAAATTATATTACAAAAGCGATGCCATATTATATCGTATGATTGATTGTCTTAATCACGAAACGATACTTAAAAGAAATGTTGTTTTCGTAATTTGCCAGCCTGGATTAGAACAACTAAAGCGGCAAAATTTAGTGCGGTAAATTATGACTATCCCCAGCGTCGTGCCCATCAAAATCAAATTGTGCGGTGTGGCCAAGAGAATTTTTTATTCTTTTATTTGTTTATATCAACATGCCGGAATCCCGTACACAATATTGCTTTGGTATTTGTGGGGAAAGAGAGAAGAAAAAACAATAATGTCAGCGTTTTTGGAGCAGCACATGCGTTGTCTGGTGCCCTCCAGAATTGAGCTACGTGTCGTGCTTAAATGGCACCAGATTGACGTTCCTAGGGTGGGAAAGCCCATACCATTCTTACCATATACAATTCCATGATAAAGAGGGTCAGGTCATAGAAAAATCCACTCCATCCGTTGATATTGCCATTCTTTGTTGGATTGTTCCAAATTATTTGTGATTTATATAAATTAGATGATATATTTCTATTTAATTTCTCCATTTAGTCATTTACTCCTGAGACACTCCGTAAAAGTTTAATGCATGAGTCTTTTTATGAGTTCATATACTATTATCAAGGAAACTAAAACAACAATTTTTGTAGTACGTAACAGTTATTAAATACTTGAGATCACAACAATCTAAGACTTGGTAGAACTTTCAAATATCTAAGATTCTGTTGTTTTTCAAAACCCAGGGTTGAACAAATATCATGGCCCCACAATTCTTTAAGAGCTAGACACTACACATGAAGTTTCAAATTCTATCCACTATTAATAAAAATTGCAATTTTTGAAGTGCAACAAACTTTATAAGATGAAAGGAAGGAGTAATACTTACCGTGTATATATATATATATATATATATATATTGTTTCTTGGCTTGATTTGTCCTTGTAAATAAGATCATTGTATTGATTTAGTGAAGAAAAACAATTAGTCGAAACTCAAGCTGCAACTATTATAAAATCCTCAATAATTATAATAGTGTCAAGAAAGACACCACTTAAAATGTTGTTTATTAGGACACTTACAATATTACAATGTAGTGAAACTCAGCTAGAAGGTAAAATTACAATATGACGGTAAATTGCTGTATCATAAATACACTTCTAAAATTAGCCCCTGCGGAGGAAGCGGGGCGGGGCGGGGGGAGTGGGGGATGGGGGACAGGGCGGGGCGGGGGCGGGGGAATTTGTGGGTCCCCCGGCCCACCCCGCCCCGTTGTCATCCCTAAGTTTAAGCTGAACTCCACCACAACGCCTCTCTTTAAGAGATCAAATATTATATGGAATTTTTTTTCCAGCAACAATTTGGCATAAAAATGCTTTCAGATAACAATTTAGCATATAAATGCATGTCGGCAAGATTACATATATAAATTCGTATGTAAATAGTATATACACTAGTATTTATATTTGAATTCAAAACAATACTTATATAGTATAGTATAGAATAAAGTATATGGAAAAGGCAAAAAAGATTGGGAAATTTGCCAAATTGGTCCCTAACATTTACCAAAAACACTTTTTTAGTTTCTAACATATAAAATCAGCCAAAATTGTCCTTCACATTTAAATTGTGATCCAATTTGGTCCTAATGCTCATTTTTGCTCCTTTCTCCGGCTAAAAATAGCACGCCTCTCTCACGTGGCCATATTTTCAAGGGCAAAATTGGAAAACACAAATCCCAGATCCACTGGGGACGATCCCTGACCTCACGATCTTTATCTTGCTTCGATTCTCTAAGGACAGGTTCACCACAACGGTGACTGAGTTCACCTGAACAGAAGCATATTTGGAGGTGATCAAAAGAGGGAGTGAAGTAAGGTGAGGTGAGGTATGCGACGCGCGCCAGTGGCGTCGAGCAGCGGCGGCGGCTGCTTCTCGTGGATGCGGGCTGCAGCGTCGGGGCAGGCAGAGGATGAAAGAGAGCCGCGCAGTGGCGACGCGCTGAGCAGCGGGCGGCGTGCGCTGGGGTCGCGGGTGAGCTGGTGGAAGGATGCGGTCGACTAAAGAGAGAGACGAGGGCAGTGCGCAGGGCAGCGGAGCAGAGATCGCGCGACAGTAGAGAGAGGCGGCGGACAAGCGAGGTTGGAGGGGCGGAGGATGCGGCGGCGGTGATGAGGGCTCTCGGTCGCGATGGAGAAGAAGAAACAGGGGACAAGAAGAAAGAAGAAAGCTTTTGTTTTCCAATTTTGCCCATGAAAATATGACCACGTGAGAGGGGCGTGCTATTTTTAGCCGGAGAAATGAGTAAAAACGAGCATTAGGACCAAATTGGATCACAATTTAAATGTGAAGGACAATTTTGGCTGATTTTATATGTTAGGGACTAAAAAAGTGTTTTTGGTAAATGTTAGGGACCAATTTGGCAAATTTCCCAAAAAGATTTATAAAAGTGTATGTTTAACATGTTAAAAAAAATTTATTTCGTAAATACAAAATGGACTTTCTTAATTTTAATATCTTAAATAAGTTGAAACCAAATTTTGTTAACCTATTGTTTTGTCAATATATGATAACAATTTGAATAAAATAATTTAATTTATAACCATTTACATAATAGAGCAATTGTAAACTTATTTATCAATATATCATGTTATACCTATATATCAAAATTTTTAACATTTAAAATATAAAGTATAATTAATTCATTTTCCTCAATTTTAGAAAATTATTTCTCCCATCTTGTAATCCTAAAATTGTTGAGTGCTCATAGAATAATATTCTTCATAAACTTTAATATAGATTTAAAATAATCTTAGTAAGCTGTATTTTTAAAATTTTCAAAATTATTAAAGACTATCATCCTTTCCATTCTCTTTTACCTGCTAACTAGCTATTTGCTGCATTCTATGACTTTCAGATCTTTTATCGCGGTGCCATACTTCCTGTCATATCCCCACAATCCCATTCTTTCTTCTCCCCACTCTTCGTGCAATGTTGTAATAGTTCACTTTCCTTTTTTGATTTTTCCTACCACTCTTTAACTCTTCGTTATTGTTTTTCCCTCGTCTATAGCTAGTATCTACTTTTTTATCATTGCCACCCAATTTCCTATTATTTGCCCTTCACCAATCTCCCAAACCCTTTAAATCCATAATTTGTTTTTTTAGGCTAGTAGTACTTTGTTTTTTATTCAATGATTTCATAATTTAAGATTCACTAATGGTACCATTATTGATATTTTAAATCCATGACCAATGACTATTATTTTCTTTTTGTTTTCTATATAATTTGCCCTTTTAGTTAGGATTACTAAGTTGAAGGGTAAAATATTGTTATTTAATTTTTTACTTTTAGTAGGGTTGGTGATTTTTCCTCTTTATTAACCCTCATTAATAGACTTCAAATCAAATACCTATATAAGGGGGTCACTTCTTACTTTTAAATTCAAAAGACATGAATGGATATATAACAATTTAAAAAATTCAAAATTCTATTAAAAAAAAGAATGAGGAGTTGTAAGTACTCTGATTTAACCATTTTAAAATCCCACTCTGCAATACATATAGACATAGATATTTAAAAGTTACAGAACTAAAAATATGGAAAAATTTACTTTACATTTCAAAGATTGTGCTATATTTATACGAATTTTAAACTTACTTTGTGTATGATACATTACATTTATTAAAATTTTATTACTTAAATTTATTATAATGTGTATGATACATTATTATTAAATTTACTTAAATTTTGTGTATGATACATTAAATATATTAAAATTTTATTATTTTGTTACTTAAATATGTATAATTTTCTAGTTATTTATGATGTACACTGCTCTTATTTTGTATATAATTCAAAAGTATGTCATTATCCTTATTCAAATTTTAAATTTTTTCAAAAATTGAAATATAATTCATGAAGTATAATACGTTAAAAGTTTATTACATGCTTTATACGGTGAATTGAAAGGTACAAGTGTTTTTTAGAATAATTTTAAAATAATATATATGAACATGTATTATATAGGTATAATATGAGTATTTATTAACTATACTTAAGAATGATGTCCATTATGATTATAATATGAGAAGGGTATGTTTAGTGTATATTTGGTTATCCTGACGTACAATACTAACTTTTATTCATCTAAAAATACCCTTGGTTCGTCCACTTGTTCTTTGCAATGCTAAAGTCAGAGAAGCAATTTTCACGGGAATCGTGAGTTTCGGAACAATTGAACACAATTTTGTATGTTTGGATACAGAATAATGCCATTTACTCTTTGTTCTTTTTTACCGCATAGTATAAAAGTTCTATGGTTCCATCTGCATAAGAAGGCAAAACGGTGAAGAGAACATTCGATAAATTAAGCCAAAACTGTTTAGGTGCAAAAATACAATTTAAAAACATCTAGGGGGTGCAATGTTTTGTTGCTCGTATTCTTTCCTTGAATTTATAAATAATTATCTAGCTTCCTATTTATCTTTTTTAATAGGGGAAAATGTTAAGCTTTGTATTTGCATGATTGGGTTTTTATTTTACCATATACACCTGACTGTGAAATTTGAAATGTGAGTTGGAACTTTGTATGTCCAAATGAAGCTTTTATTAATTTGTCCTTCGTACCAAGTAGTTGGTCATGTCTAACATAAAATTTTTCATTAAGCGAGTACTTGCAAATAAATTAGAGATATAGTAATTCTAATCGGATAATATTCTAAATACTCTTTGCATCCCCAGTATTCGAATAGGATAATATTTCTCAAAATATTGTTAAAAAAATTTTAAAAGAAAATTGGAAAAATAAGGGAGGTGGTGGATCTTTTCTTCATTTAGGGGTGCCGATTTTGGCAAAATCAACAAAAATCGGCACCGCTTACATGCAGCTACTAAACACCTTTCTTTATTATTTTTTTTTGAACTTTTTTAGAAAAATTTTGGAAACTAAGGGCCGCATGTACTGCATGCAGCCCCCTATTTTACAATAGCCCTAATTCCTTATCTTGAGGGTGTGAAATCATTAATCTTTCAAATGTCGACAAACCCTTGATTAACTTTTTCATTTAGCCATATGAGAAGGCACCAATTTTCCTACATTTTTAATACACTATTCACTAGCATTCTGACCATGCAATACACTGATTTATATTTCAATTCAAAACAATACTTATATATTATAGTAAAGGATAAAGTATAGGGAAAATGGCCAATTTAGTCCCTAAACTTTTTCGTCCTTATATATTATTTGTAGCCAATTTGATCCTTAAACTTATATTTCAGTTCCAATCAAAGAACTCAGTGGCAGAGCCACCGTATAATTTCCTTCAAACTCCTAATTGAGCAACCCAAAGGGGTATTTTAGGGATTTCGATGGTGGGGTTGTAACAAAAATTAACCGACAGATAAGTTTTGTGAGAAATATCCAAAACCCAAAACAAAAACAAAAAATTTTTCAAAGCTGCCAAGCGGTGCTGGTGGGGTTATGCTGTTTTTGTATCTGGGAGGAAATGATTTCCAAGGTGTTTACCACCTTATCTGTCTGATTTGTGTCCAAGCTTGGTGGAGTTGGTGTTGTCCTGCAATAATTTGTCAGGTAATGTCCCTGAAAGCTTTGGTGCATGCCCTGTTTTGGAACTATTTGATAGCTCAAACAATAAATTTTCTGGTGAATTACCTGTTGATACCCTTGTGACGATGAGTAACTCGAAGAATTTGTCCTTGTTATTCAATATTTTCATTGTTTCTTTGCATGAATCTTTGTCCAAGATGGTCAGTTTGGAGACTTTGGATGTGAGTTCTAACAATCTATCTGAGGTGATTCATTTGGGATTTGTCAGGACCCCAGGAACAATTTGCAAGTGTTGTATCTTCAGAATAATTTGCACACCGGTTCAATACCAAAGAGTTTGAGTAATTGTTTCAAGTTGGAATCCCTTGATCTCAGTTTTAACTTCTTGACTAGGACAATCCCATCTAGCTTGGGATCATATCTCAGCTTCGTGATTTGATTGCTTCGTTAAATCAGCTTTATGGAGAAATCCCACAAGGGCTAATGTACTTGCTTAGAGAATCTGATTCTTGATTTCAATGATCTGAATGGATCAACCCCTGCTAGTCTCAACAATTGTACGAATTTGAATTAGATTTCACTCTGAAATAACCAGTTGAGTGGTCAAATCTTGTGATTTTTAAGCTCGGAAACAACTCGTTGTCTTGGAATATTCCTGCAGAATTAGAGGATTGCCGTAGCTTGCTTTGGTTGGATCTTAATACCAATTTTCTTAATGGGACTATCCCTCCCAGTCTATCCAAACAAGTTGGCAATATTGCTGCTGCACGGCTTACAGGGAAGTGGTATGTGTACATCAAGAATGATGGAAGCAAGCCGTGCCATGGAGCAGGGAATTTGCTAGAATTTTAAGCAGTGCCATGGAGCATGGAAGCAACCCCACCAGCACCGCTTGGCAGCTTTGAAAAATTTTTTGTTTTTGTTTTGAGTTTTGGGTATTTCTCACAAAACTTATCTGTTTGTTAATTTAGCCCCATCATCGAAATCCTTAAAATACCCTTTTTGGGTTGCTCAATTAGGAGTTTGAAGGAAATTATGCGGTGGCTCCGCCGCTGAGTTCCTTGATTGGAACTGGAATATAAGTTTAAGGATCAAATTGGCTACAAATAATATATAAGGTCGAAATCGACAAGAAAAAAAAAGTTTAGGGACTAAATTGGCCATTTTTCCCAAAGCATATGCAAAAGAGGAAAAAAATTTCAAAGAAGTGTATGCTTAACATGTTTAAAACAAGTTTATTTCGTAAATACAAAATGGACTTTCCTAATTTTAATATCTTAAATAAGTTGAAACCAAATTTTGTTAACCTATTGTTTTATCAATATATGATATCAATATATAATCAATATAGGATAATATTTCTCAAAATATTGTTAAAAAAAATTTTAAAAAATCGGAAAAATAAGGGAAGTGGTGGATCTTTTCTTCATTTAGTGGTGCCGATTTTGGCAAAATCAGCAAATATCGGCACCGCTTGCATGCAGCTACTAAACACCTTTTTTATTATTTTTTTTGAACTTTTTTAGAAATGTTATTTTTAAAAAAAAATTGGAAGTTAAGGGCCGCATGTACTGCATGAGCCCCCTATTTTACAATAGCCCCCCATTTGTTGGAAAAAATTGAAAATATGTGTAAGCGTTTGAATGTGGTCAAAAAATGTAGGTATGTGAAACATATATATATATATATATATGTATGTATGTATATGTATATGCATGAAAGGACATGTAGCACTCATGATGTCGATTCTGCAGATGAAGAAAAGATCCACTACTTTTCTTATTTTTATCAATTTTTTTAACAATATTCTAAGAAATTAGTCTAATTCCTTATCTTGAGGGTGTGAAATCATTAATCTTTCAAATGTCGACAAACCCTTGATTAACTTCTTCATTTAGCCATTTGAGAAGGCACAACTTTTCCTACATTCCAGCACGCTATTCACTACCATTCTGACCCGTGTAAGATACGGATTGTATTTCAATTCAAAACAAAACTTATATATTATAGTATAAGATATAGTCTATGATAAAGGCAAAAAAAAAAAAAAAATCAAAGAAGTGCATGTTTAACATGTTAAAAAAAATTTATTTTGTAAATACAAAACAGACTTTCTTAATTTTAATATCTTAAATAAGTTGAAACCAATTTTTGTTAACCTATTATTTTGTCAATATATGATAACAATTTGAATAAAATAATTTAATTTATAATGATTTACATGATAGAGCCATTGTAAACTTATTTATCAATATATCATGTTAAACCTATTTATCAAAAATTTTAACTTAAAAAAAATGAAGTATAACTAATTCATTTTCCTCAATTTTAGAAAATTATTTCTTCCATCTTGTAATCCTAAAATTGTTGAGTGCTTATAGAATAATATTCTTCATAAAGTTTAATATAGATTTAAAATAATCTTTGTAAGATGTATTTGTATAATTTTCAAAATTATTAAAAACTATCATCCTTTTCATCCTCTTTTACCTGCTAACTGACTATCCGCTGCCTTCTATGACTTTCAAACCTTTTATCACAGTGTCATTCTTTCTGTCATATTCCCACAATTCCATCCTTTCCTCTCCCCTTTCTTCTCCCATCTTATAATAGTTCACCTTCTTTTTTCAATTTTTTCCACCACTCTTTAACTCCTCGTTATTATCTTCCCTAGCATATAGCTAGCCTCTAGTTTTCTATCATTGCCACCCAATTTCCTATTATTTTCCCTTCACCATTCTCCCAAACCCTTTAAATCCATAATTTGGTTTTTTAGACTAATAGTACTTTGTTTTTATTCAGTGAGTTCATAATTTAGGATTCACAAATAATACCATTATTGATATTTTAAATCCAAAACCAATGAATATTATTTTCCTTTTGTTTTCTATATAATTTGCCCTTTTAGTTAGGATTACTAAGGCTCCGTTTGATAAAACTGAATCTGAATTCTGAATTCTGAATTCTGAATGCTGAATACTGAAACAATTAATTTGCTGAATATTAAGCACTGAAAAAAGATATATGAATATCTGAATCTTAATGCTGAACATATTTATACTGTTTGATAAACATTTATAACTTAATGCTTAATAAGCTAAATTGTACAATTTTGCCCTTCTATCTTTTAATCCAAAAAGGAAATGGAACCTATGATTTAATTAGCTTAAAATTGTTAGGTATGAAAATGACAATATTTATTTTTAAATCAAAGTAATATAAAAGAATAAATATATTATGAAAAAGTCCAAATATCGGTGCAAATATTTTTTTAAATCAGAGTTTGATAAGAAAAGTCCAAATATAAGCAAAAGGAAGCTGCAATAAACAAGTTTTAAATTCATACCAAATTATTTAGAAATTTAATTACTTCAATGGAAAAATGTTGAAGCAAAACAACAAATAATCAATGTCACTTACCTTGGAAATAATGAATTTGAGATCGATGAGTACGGTAGCAACAAAAAAAATTGGGAGGAAAAAAATGACAAAATTATGAAAGAGTAGAAAGATGGAAAAAAAATAAGGAGTACACAGATGTGAGGAGCATGGAGAAATTGTAAAAAAGTCATTAAATAGGGAAAAAATAGAAGTAGAAAGCCATTAGACAGAGAATGGCATGTTGTTTAATTAGATAAGGATTTTGGATAGAAAATATTAGGTTGTTTAATTAGATAAGGATTTTGAATGTAATTAACAAACAAGGATAGATTTGGTAGATAAAATAAAGTAATTGAAGTAAATCTCTTGATTCTTATCAAATTAAGCATTCAGTTACGATTCTTGTGCTGAAAAAAATACATACAAATTCAGCACCACTTAATAAGTTCAGCAGAAAAATTTTTATTTATCAAACACCCAAAACATCTGAATGTCTGAATGAATTCAGTTTCAGCACTTTTTTATGTTATCAAACAGACACTAAGTTGAAAAGTAAAATATTATTTTTTACTTTTTTACTTTTAGTATGGTTGGTAATTTTTCCTCTTTATTTACCCTCACATTGATAGATTTCAAATCAAATTCCTATATAAGTAGACCACTTCTTACTTTTAAATTCAAAAGGCATAAAAGAATAAATAACAATTTAAAATTCAAAATTCTATATATAAAAAAGAAAGAATGAGGAGTTACAAACATTCTGATTTAACCATCATAAAAATCCTCCCAACAATACATATAGACACAGATGACTTAAAATTTTGAATTTGTTTAGTCAAATTTTAGATTCATCCAAAATCATCTCTTCCGGACAAAATGGTCACATGATTCCGTCCAGCCTTGCGTTAAATTTCTGCTTAATCATCCAACCAATAGTTGTTTTGACTGGTTGTCCAAACGGTCTAATTCTTTGGGATAGTCTTTTTTTTTTTGTTGCAACAAACGACCAAAAGTTTAGTCAAGTATGGGTGCTTTACTGCTTTAGTCAGACGTACTTGTCAAATTGGATATTTCTACGAAATAATTAAATATTATGAATGTATATCACATTTATCTCATCCTCTAAATAGTAATAAACTGTTCAGGGGTGGATTTACACTGGGACACTGAGGGCCCCCTTAAATTTCTATAATACCCATTAAAATTTGATGTAATTTTGAGTGTGCCCTCGAAGTTTTGTGTATTCATTAATTTATATACTCCTAAAGTTGTTTTTTATTTTACATGTTATTACAGCTACCATAAAAAGAGATTTTTCAGTTATGAATATAGTGAAAAATTGGTTACGAAATAGAATGGAAAACACTTGGATGAATGATTGTTTAGTTACTTTTATTGAGAAAAATATATTTCGTGAAGTTCAAAATGAAAAGATTGTAAACCGTTATCAAAATATAAAAACTCGTCATGAACAATCGTAAATGGTTTAACTTGCTTTTTGAAATAAAATTATTATTACATTAATATCTTTGAATTCGTCTTTTTATGTTTTTCATGGAATATATGCATCATTTGTACTTGTTGGTGAAAATTTTTTTTCTTAAAAAACTAGAAAAAGAGAGTGTAAAAACTTTTAGAATTATTTTTGCCCCCGCTGAAAATTTTTTCTGGCTCCGCCACTGAAACTGTTCACGTTTTTAAAGTTCATGACTTTTAAGGTGATAAAAATTATTTGACTTTTAATAAAGCTATCACGACTTTTAATAAAATTGGCATGACTATGAATAAAACGATGAGGACTTACAAGATAATGTTATTACCATTTTGAAGATGTTTTTGATGTACTTTGAATTCCCTTGTAAATAAGGATAAACCCTCTTGTATCAAAGTAATAGAAAGTTAAAATTTCATAAGAATAGTTCTTTTGTTACCTTTTTTGTCTCCTGAACTGTTTAAATTTTTTTGTTTTTCTTAACATACTATTCACATCATAAATAACTCAAATCCTATATCAAATTAGTCTTAATTTTATGAACATTCTTTATTTCTTTTTGTCATATTGAACATTCCTGACATTTTCTTACGAAAGTAAGAATTCGACAAATAAACCTAGATTCCCGAGCAATCTTTAAAAGTCGGCAACTTTTGAAGACGCTCAGGGGACTTATCTACCCAAACCCATCCCCCAAGACCGATGTTGGACATTCACTTGCCTCGATTCCGTCTACTTTCAAGTTTCAAGTTTCATCCCCTCGGCCAGAGAGCCTGACTAATTTGTAACCACGTCAATAACAAAGGGATCGACAAATGGTAGGTGCAGTCCTAACAGAGCGTCGTATCCGCTGAAGGATTAGGCTCATCGTGAGTTTCCGTGTCGTAGTTGTGGGTCGCGCAGCAAACTTTTCTCGAAGATCTGTTTTTTTTTCGTCGGTACGAAAGATAATACATTAAATTAAATAGAGTTTCTAGAACTAAATTCCATTAAATTAATCATTATGTTACATTAAATTAAACAAAGGATTGGGCTCTTCGCAACCGTTTGCGTGTCGTAGTTGTGAAGCTCGCAAGAGATTCTTCCCCAACATCCAGGGACGGAGCCAGAAATTTATTTTTGGGGGGGCTGAAGTGTATTAAAAATTTTTTTTTGTGACGAAATAAATATATTTAATAAGTAAAATTTAGAATCAATAATTATAAAAATAATAAAAACATATAATTATACATACCCAAAAATTTGTTATTGATTAACACTTGAAGTATTGGTAGTTGTTGCACTCGAATAACGAAGAGGAGGCAATTGCATTCTGCGAGTCTTCATCCGTTGAAAACGTTGCAATATTTGCTCATTTTCAATTGTTGCAAAAATATCCTTCTCGATGTATACAACCAGACAGTCATTCATCCACTCGTCTCCCATTTTGTTGCGCAAATCAGTCTTGACAATATTCATTGCAGAAAATACTCTTTCAACAGAAGCAGTCGCAACTGGTAGAACTAATGCCAACTGGATCAGACGATAAACAAATGGAAAAACTGTATTTTTACCAGTTTTAACCATTTGTTGAGCAAGACTTCCCAAATCTCCAACTTCTGAAAATTGAGGATCGCGTTGCACATTATAAATATAATTTCGAAGTTGAGACTCAAGATATAAATAATCGTTACTTGAGAAGTCTTCAGGATATAAATCAGCAAGACGGAGTAGTTTCTGCACATTGAATTGAGAGAAAGAACTTTTTGGATCAAGACATGCTATGCAACTAAGCAATTCCGTGCTAACTTCCGAGAAACGATTATTCATCTCTTGTATAATTAAATCAACAACCTGACATCACAACAATAATAAAATTAATAACTAAGAAAATCTGCTAACAAGTAACAAATGTAATGAAATAATAATTTCAAAAATAATACCTCACAAAAAATTTCCACGCGATAATGATGAAAATTAGTGATGGTTTGACCTCTGCGACTGCGCCTGGCATTGCCACGGATTGCTATACTGTCTTCCATATCAATCACGGGAATCATATTCAACTCACAAAAATTGTTGACTTCATCTAAAATTATTTGCCATCCCTCTTCCCTAAAGTCTTGCAATTGAGATTTCATAGTATCAATCAAACTCATGGCTTGGACAATATTTTGATCCCTTTGTTGCAAAACAAGTGACAAGTCATTTGTGATTCCCAATAAATACTTCATCAGGTGCAATGCAAAAACAAACTCATAATCATTCATTCTATCAATCAAACCCCTGGCCATACCTCTATTGTCAGAAGTGGAGGCATCATCTTGTATATTTCCCAATATTCCAATCACCGAAGCCCACATAGAGGATAGACGAAGTAATGTTAGATAGTGTGATCCCCAACGAGTATCCCCTGGTCTTGCTAAACTAGTTTCTTGATTTTTGCCTTTTCCACTAATAATATCTCCACTGTCTAAAAGTGCAACAATCTTATCATGTTCTATTTGTCTTAATTGATCTCTCCTTTTACATGATACTCCAGTTAAATTGACAATCATAGAGACATAGACAAAGAATTCACTGATAATGATATTTCCCTTAGCAACAGCAACAATAACTAACTGGAGTTGGTGAGCAAAACAGTGAATATACATCGCATAGGGATTTTCTTGTAATATAAGGGCCTTCAAACCATTGAACTCACCTCGCATATTTGAAGCTCCATCATATCCTTGACCTCTCAATTTGGATAATGATAATCCGTGTTGCGCGAATAAAGAATCAATTGCATCTTTCAAACAAAGAGATGTGGTGTCAGACACATGTACAATTGCAAGGAAACGTTCAATCACACGCCCTTCTTTGTTCACATATCTCAAAACAACTCCCATTTGCTCTTTCACTGAACTGTCTCGAGACTCATCAACTATTAGGGAAAAATAATTGTCTCCAATATCATTGATTATAACACTTGTGATCTCTGAGGCACAAGCATGTGCCAGATCTTTTTGAATCATTGGAGAAGTTAGTTGATTATTTGCAGGAGCATTTTGATTTACAACCTCAAAAATCTCAGTATTTCGCTGGCTATACCACTCAAACAATTCAAGAAAATTGCCTCTATTTGAAGAACTAGTTGACTCATCATTTCCACGAAAAGCCAATCCTTGCTTCAAAAGAAAGCGGGTCACATCCAGAGCAGCAGTTAAACGGGTGCGATATGCAATATCTATTTCGCGCCCACAAGATCGTAGCACATTTGACACACTATGCCTTTGATCTTGAAAACTTTCAAACTGTATTCTAGCATCATTATGGCAACTATTCACAGCTCCAATATGTTCATTAAATCTTTCCATTGCCTTTTTCCAATTATTGAATCCCGTTTTTGTAAAGGCATCCTCTGCATATCGACCTCCCTTATTTTGTGTTTTGAAAAGAAAGCACCAAAAGCAAAACGCCGCATCTTTCGATATGCTATACTCTAACCATACAAACTTTTGATACCAAATATCTTGGAAACTTCTATGTTGTTGACCAAATGATGTTTTTGGATACATATGGCCAATCGGTTGGCAAGGTCCCCTAGTCAAATACTCTCTTCGGACATGGTCTCGAAGAGAAATATCAAATTTCTCAACTGATTTTCGTAATCCCGGATCACTAACAATATCATTTAAATTCAATTCCACACAAGATTGATTTTGAACTGGTTCACTAATATTAGGCTCATTTGAAGATTCACCACTACGGACTCGTTTAGGTTTAAAGAATCTCTCCATTTTCTGTCACAATTAAATAATTGTGGTTAAATTCAATAAAATTATGCAATTCAATAATCAATTAATTTAAAATTCATATAAATAATTCTTTAATTTAATAATAAATTCATATTACTTATATTTCTCAATTTATAAAATTCATTATATAAAATTATCAAAAAGTTAAAATAAGGTACAACTAAATACCCATATAATTTCTAATTCAATCTCATAAAATTTTGAATTTATATTTACATTCAAAATTTCTAATTCACATAATTAATTCTTAAAATTTCAAATATAAAACTAACAAAATTTTAAAAACTAAATACAACCTAAAATCTATACAATTTCTAAACTAATTTCTAATTTAAATTTAATATCATTAAATTTTTTAATGTAATCTTTCAAATTCTTAAATTACATTAACATAAACTAAATAAAAATTAATCTTAATCAAATTAATATCAAGATACTCAAAATTCAAAAATAATTTAAACATATAATTAACAAAAATATAAAGATGAATATTGTAATTTAAACCAAAAAACTAACCTAAAAGATTTATGTGAATGGAATGGTGGAGAGTTGGAGTCTTGGAGCCTTGAATTGAAGGCTTGAAGCAGGATGGTAGAATCTCAAGTTCTCAACTGAAGCTTCTTGGAGTTCTTGGAGCCTGGCGTGAGTGGCGTCTTCTTCTTGGAGTTGGAGACTTGGAGTCTTGTTTCAGTTGTTTGCCCTTTGGCCTTTGGCATTGGCGGCGACGCGGCGTGCTTTTGCATCAGATGAAGCCTTAGGGCTTCATCTGATGTATTTTTTTTTCCCTCATTATACAAAACGACATCGTTCCACTAAAAGTGAAACGACGTCGTTTTGTATTTAGAGGGCAAAAAAAAAATTCAACATAAATTGGGTCATCTTCTTCCTCGGACCTCAGCAGTCAGCAGACTCAGCAGTGCTGGCAGCGGCTTTCCAGGCCCAGCTATTCTTGAGGTCCTCTGCAGCATTCATGGAGGCATCAGGCATGGAGCCATGGACATGGACAGGCACGGATTTAAGGGGGGGCTGGTGGGGGCTGGTGGGGGCTGGCCGCCGGAATCCCCTATATATAGGGGATTTTCCGGCGGCTTGGGGGGGGCTTAAGCCCCCACCAGCCCCCCCTTAAATCCGTGCCTGCCAACATCATTTTTTATCGGTACGAAAGATAATCATTACATTAAATTAAATAGAGTTTCTAAAACTTAATTAAATTAAATTCATCACTAGAATTTTGTACATGCGTTAGCATGATCTTTTTTGATTTATTGCAAATTTATATAAATATAAATAATTTAAATACAAAAAATAACAAAAATCCTACATGTTCATCTATATTAACTTTAAAACATTAATGTGTTCTAAATTTTCAATTATTTACGAACTTTTAAAAATGTGTTATTATATGATATTATACATCAAATCATGTACCTTATATCCAAATTTTGGTAGATATTCTTTCTTTTTACAAATATTCTTTTTGATAATATAGATTTTTATAATGACCATAAATCTAGAACTATATATTCATATTTAATTAAGTAGAAAAATCCAGCAGTTCATTTTTCTCCATCAATAAATATTTAGTTTCCAACAATATTAGTAAATCTGTCGGTATAACAGGTAATTCTTTTTTTTTTTTACACTAAGTTAATTTAAAATTAAGGGAATAAATGATGATCAATCTGAATACTAATCAAAGATACGGTTGTAAAAGAAAGTAATTTGAGATATATAAGATTTCAATAATTGTGATTAAAGAAGTAATTTGGGATATGTAAAATTTTAATAATTGTGAATTGAGGTTTTACTATAGTTCTATATGTAATAATTTGATAGAAAGCAAAATCATTAAGATAAGGTTGGTGTTTTTTAAAACAGTATCTTTAAGATAAGATTATTTATTTTTCAAAGTTATTTTAAAATTAGAGATAATTTTTAAACTTATAATATAATCCAATTAGAATTTAATATGGGTAAAATTCAAATGACCCATAATTCATTAATTTTTTTTCAATTAAACATGCCACGTAGGAATGAGAAACAACTCTAATTAAAATAACTACTTTCATATATATATATATATACATTACATTACATTAAATTAAACAAAGGATTGGACGCTTCATAATCGTTTGCGCGTCGTAGTTGTGGGTCTCGCAATAGAATTTTCCCCAAAATCATATTTTTATCGGTACGAAAGATAATATCTACAACTAAATTGAATTAATTAATCATTACATTACATTACGTGTGGTAGTTGTGGGTCCGCAATATCCTTGCAATCTTTGATGAAAGATAATCATTACATTAAATTAAGCAGACTTTTCTAGAGACGTCCTTGCAATCGTTTTCAACAAATTTATAAATGCTCATAGGCTTACAAGAAAACAAGTCTTCTTTCAACCGTCAGCTTTCCTAAAGGACCTAAACACGTGCTTAAGACTAGTTGTTGCCTTGTTGGAAAGCTGTGGAAGATGCTCTTGCAATCATCTTGACAATCCTGCCAATCCCTTCAAGTCCATATTGCGCTCTTCCTTCAAATCATATTATACAAATGCGAACACCACGTAGCGGTGCTGCGTGTGCCTTTGGCGGTTTACCCCAAAGTTGCTTTGATAAAATTTACGAATGCACGGGCCTACTTTTTTATTTTCCTAATCTTTATAAAAGCAATCATAATTAATGGATAGCTGTGTTTGGATATAATATTATTTGACTTGCGTTGTTATGGATACATTTTTCAATAATTTTTCTATATTTTTTTTATCTTTATATATATATATATTCCATTCATTTCAATTATTTAGTCATGTTTAGAGAATCCAATATTTTAAGAATAGTGATTTAATTGTGATGTTTGTACTTTTCTTTTCAAATTTACCATGATAAATTTAAATTTTAAATTTGAATAGTAACATGCATATGGTCAGAAAGAAGGGTTATATTAAAAAAAAGACTAAAATGTGCTTTAACTTCTGCAATATGATAAATATTTTAAAACATTTTAAAATTAAAAGTATGACACTTTCAATGGAATCGAAGGAGTATAAATTATATTACAAAAGCGATGCCATATCTATATCTATATGTATTGCATAAGGGGTTTTTAGCAAGAAGCCTCTCAATGACTTCCAAACTTCTCATTCTTTTTTTCTAGATTTTTGTATTTATTTTAATACATAAAATCTAATTAAAACTTTAAAATAATGGGTTATAACTAATCCTATTACTAGTCAAATTTAAAATTTAAAACTTTCCCACTATCTCCTTCATAAACCGTTTATAGTTTATTATTTATACTTTAAGTCCTTTTTACTCCTTAATTAAATAAAATACATTTGTCAAGCCAAAATTTTCAGGGATAATTGATTAGTCTCATTTTAAAATTATTTACCCTATTATATCTTTATCACTTTAGTCCCATTTATTCCTTCATTAAAGAGGATTAATTTATCTAGCCAAATCCTCGAGATAATGTGATTAGTCCTATTTTTTTAGTTATTCACCCAATGATTTCTTTATCACTTTCCTTCTGGATACAATAATCATTTATCAAAATCTTCTAATGATATATTCAATTACTCTTATTTTTTAATAATTTATGTTACAATTACTAAATCAATTTTCTTGCAGTCTTAAACTTATCCTTTTTTTTTTGTATTTAGCAAGCTTAAGGCAATTTAATAGGTTTGATTTTTATAATTTTCATGTTGGATTTTATTCAATAGGTTTGTATTTTTAAAGTTTTAAAATTTGAATGTTGAAATTATACTCTAACATTAAATTTGAGTATGAAAATAACAATTATGACATTTTATTTGCACTTAGAATAAATTCAATATTAATATCGTGCAAGCATCTAGATGACTTTTCATTTAGCACATGTACACCAAAAAGTTCATGTAAAGAAAAATTTATGTATGAATTTTAAATTAATAAAGGTGTATTTAGAAGGTTGCTTTTGGTGGTAATTTAGCAAAATTTTGATAAAAAGATTGTATTTCACCAAATTTACATCCGAAAGTTTACTTTTTCTCGATGATTGCAATTCTAGCTTTTTATTTGATTAAAAACACTTAAAAATGAGGCAGCAACTTGGAAAAATAATTCTAACTTTTTATATGTCCAAAAACACTTAAAAAGTGAGATAATGAATCCTAAATAATGAAAGAATTAAAAAGATAGGACTGTAGAGTTAGGAAAGGTAAATTTTAGGGAAGAGTTATCAAATTAGATGATTCATGTGAGTTTGGGTACGTTATAATTAGGTTAACCTATATATTCCTACTTAGTTAATGGTTCAAAATAGACGAGTCATCAATGAATATAGTTTTATATGAGTTTGAATTATCCAATCACCCATTCACATCCCACTGCTAAATTTTATTTACTTTTTCATCCACATTTTGTTTAGCAACAAAATAGTAAATCATATCAACATATCAAGTCAATAAATCAATTTTTACCTAAAGAAAGAGAAAAAAACATAAAAAATTGCTTAAATTAGCCTAAAATGGTAATCCTAGTGAGTTTCAAATTTTGTCACTTTACGACAATCTAAAAATAATTTAGGTATTAATGCAAACAATCAATTAACATTCACGAAATTTATTAAACTTTTATGAAAGGAATGGAGGAAGTAGGATAAATTTTAAAAAAATAAAATAATAGAAATTAAAGAAGAGGAAAACGATGAATACATCTTTGCAAATTTTAGAATATAATTATTAGAGTAATTTAGATTTACCCACTAATGATTGATTTGAATCTACGTCTAATTTAATTAAGTCAAAATAAGTGATCCAAATCTGTCAATTTCATACCCACTAATTAATGAGTTAATTTGGTCACCCATTTGAATCCAATTAAATTACATACGCAAACTCATTTGTTAATAGGCGAACCAAGTAAATAGGTTACCATTTACATTTATAAATAGATGAAAATAATAGTAGAATAGGAGACAAGTGACGTGTAAAACTGGGTAAGAGATAGGATCATTGGGTGGGAGCGAGATAGAGCAAAGGGAAAATAGGATTTGGTGAAACGAGAAAGGGTTGTAGAGATACAAGAAAATTGAGTAGGAAATGAAGGAACGAAAAAAGGTTATAAGGATACGAGAAAGTTAGATTCAGAAAGTGAAAAGAAGAGTAGGAGAAATATTGAAAAGAGAGGAGATTGAGAGGTGAAAAAAGTGATACGAAGGGAGAGAATATAAGATAAATGGATAATAATGTCGTGTTTGACCATATTTTTCCGCCCGTGCATAGCATTGGTTAAAATACTAGTTTTATCGTATGATTGATTGTCTTAATCATGAAACAATACCTAAAAGAAATGTTGATTTCGTAATTTGTCAGCCTGGAGTAGAACAACTTCTTTTTTTTTTTCCAACTAAAGCGGCAAAATTTTAGTGGGGTAAATTATGACTATCCCCAGCGTCGTGTCCATCAAAATCAAATATGAGGTGTGGCCGAATAGATTTTTTATTCTTTTATTTGTTTATATCAACTTGCTGGAATCCCCGTACACGATATTGCTTTGGTGTTTATGGGGAAAGAGAGAATAAAAAACAGTGTCAGAGTTTTGGGAGCACCACATGCGTTGTCTTGTGCCGTCCAGAATTAAGCTACGTGTCGTGCTTAAATGGGACCAGATTGACGTTTCTACGGTGGGAAGGCCCATACCATTCTTACTATATACAACTAGTATGAATATCCGTGCTAGCACGGTACTGATATTATTAAAAAAAATAAAAATAATATGATAAATAAAAAAAGATTAAAAAATTATACCAACATAATTAAAATGTAATATTTGTCTAACAATAGTTTGAAATATGATAGAATGTGTATATCATTTAAGAACTGCCTTTTTTCGAAAAATAGATCCTGAAAAAATAATAGAAATTTATATTAGAAAATGAATGATATATGAATAAAAATAAATGTAGTTGAATATTGTTAAAATGAAATACTTACAAATATTATGTATTCGATTTGATAATCTTGCATGAAGGTGCGAACACTCTTCACACCAATCAACTTTTAGTACGAAAGTCAAAATTGGTGATTTAATTAATTCTGTTGAATTTTGTGGAGTGCGTACTACAAATAAAAATGAACGATCTTTGCATGAATTGATTGTTGGTTGAACAACCTATCACCATTTTCCTGAGAATTAAGTACGTACGAAATTCAAAATTAGTGTATTTTTTACATAGTTTATAAATAGCATTATAAAAAATAAATATATATCAAGAAATTCTACTTTCCTTTGTAATTTTCTGAGATAAGAAACATCACAATCAAATACGAATCATGCATGTCTGTATTGTAAATTAAGATGTATGTTACCACTGGAATCTCTGATTTATATGTTAACATTGTACCTATTTGACAAATAAAATGTTATATACAATACAAAAAAATATGTTGAAATTAAAAGTACATGAAATTAATTATCTAACAATAGTGTCGACCACGTCATTACAATACAGACCAAAGTGACAAAGAATTAGATAATGGCAATCTTTTTGTGATAAAAAACACTAACTCTTTTGGCCTAAAGGTACAGAAACTGTCATCATGACAATATCAAATACTATACATAATTATCGAACTCCAAGAATCCAAACTAAGCCGCAAACAATTTGAAGGTGTAAATTTTTATCGTAACAAATTTCTCATATCAAATTCCATCATTTTTGTATCTGGAGGGAACTTGGTTCCATCAAAAGTCAAATACCAATACTTGTGCCATAGGGAAAAGATGACATAAAAACAGTGATGGACATCTATTACTCTGACCATAAAATAAATTTTTATGCTTACTGTTGCGTAAGTTGTTATTAAATCATGAGAAAATAAGTCTAAAATGATGACCTATTACCTAACATTTCACTTCTATTTAAAGACGAAAGACAATAATAGCAATAATCAATCGAAAATATTACATTATTGGGAATAATATTTAAAAAAATAATGGAAATGCAAATGTTTAAAGAATAAACAATACCAGAATTTCTAATTTGATGCGAACGATGTTTTAATCGGTGTAGTTGAGATTTTGTCCTTCGAATTTGATGTGAAATTTCTCTTTAGTCAACGCAAAGTTGCTAAAACTTTTCGAACTGCCATGTGGAATTGTTGCAGTGTACATTTCGTTTTCTAATCAAATGTTTCCTCCTTGGCAATCTTGCGAGTTTGAAATTTAGATGTCGTTGAAATGCTTGTAGGCGGACATGTTCCATAGTGAAATTAGGTTAAGGCTAAGATGGATACCATAAAAAGGTTGAAGGAGATAATAAGTTCTTGGGAAAAATGCAAGAAAGTTCTCTTAATTGGAGTGAGTATGCAAGAAAGTTGAATGAGGATATTATGTTTTGGAGGACTTTTAATTGGAGTGAAATTCTTAAATTGGAGGACTCTTAATTGGAGTGGGAAAGTGGGAAAAATGTAGGAAAAACTTGAGCATGATTATAGGATTTTTAGGAGCAGTTATAGGATTAGTTAAGAGATAAACATTTCTCCAATTGGAAGACTCTTAATTGGAGTGAGAAACGTGGGGGAAATGTGGGGAAAATGTGAGCATGATTATAGGATTTGTAGTATACTCAATAACTTGATAATATACTCAAATCACCGATGAGATAAAGTTTGCCTGAATAAGCTTTACAATGTCCTAATTCCTTGTAAAAAAAAACGCTAAATAGTCCTAATAGTCATTGCAAGTTACGGTAACGTGCCAGTGGCATCTAGTACTAATTTTTTTTGGGGGTCAAAATTTAGTCCTAATTGGTTCTGCTGTTTCTTGATCATGTTGTATGCTTCCGAATTCTACTTAGCGTGTAATAATTGATAATGGCTTATTATATTCTTTCATGGTATTGGACAAACAAAAACTACACCAGAAATGTGGTAAATTTACTATAAACTCCTAATATTATCTCCCCTAATTTTTGCATATTTTTAAAAAAATTTAAACTTTTGTCAACAATAGACTGGTCACGCAAATAAAAAAAAAAGGTCTGGTCATACATCTCATTCTTTGCCCTAAAGAACTCAAATTAGCAAATTTCTTAGAATAATGGTGAAAAAAATCATAACAATGGAGGAACCTGGGTTTATTTTTTTTTGGGATCTGAAACAACCCTATTCATTTTTAAAAAATAAATAAATTGGCCATCTTACGTTCATTAAGAAAGGGAAAATTTTTTGGTCACTGCACATGGATGTCAGGCCTTCCTAAAGGGAAAAAAAAACAATTGTTCTGTTCTTGCGATTTTTTATAGGGTTAAATATAGTAAACCCCTTAACTTTACATTTAGTCACACTTTACCCCCTCAACTTTACATTTAGTTGCACATTTGTGATTTTTTTGAAACGTGATTGTAATTTGCAAAGCTCATTTGTAGGGGTGGTTATAGGATTAGTTTAGTGATAAATATTTCTTAATTATAAATATGTAAAATTGTATTAAAATAGCATACGAATGAGCATTTGTCTTTAATTAAGGAGTAAAAAGGATTTAAAGAATAAAAAATAAACTATAAACGGTTTATGAAGTAGATAGTAGGAAAGTTTTAAATTTTAAATTTGACTGGTGATAGGTTTGGTTATAACTAGAGGTGGCAAATCAACCCATTTAACTAAATTTACCCATACCCGCCCATGAATAGATGGGTATGGGTATCTTAAATTTTTGTATATGGGTATAAATGGATTACCCAATAATATCCATTTATTAAATGGGTATTATTGGGTAACCCATCAAATCCAATTAACCCATTTAAAATTCTCTTCCCCTAAATCTCTTCTTTTCCCCCACCCATTTTTTTTTCAAATTTTTCATTTTGTCATGATGTTAACTACTTTTGTTTCATTTATTATTATTGTTGTTTTATTATTATTTGTTTTCTCTTAGTTTGTTAACTTGCTCATTTTTCGGCATTACCAATTTATGATAAATTTGAGCCTCTTTTCTTATCTTTCTAAAATGAAATTTTAAATTTATATATGGAAAAAATGTTAGGGGTTAAAAATTTTTGGATTAAATTTTTATATTAACTTTTATAATACTTAGTTCAAATTTTTATTTCTTATTATTCAATTATTAAATAATATGTAATTTTGTGAAATAGAGTATAAATGAAAAAAATTTGGTAATTAGGCTTATTGAACATTATAAGTAAATATTTAAAACTAATGATGGGTACAAAGAGCGGTATAAATTGATAACTTAGTTTGCAAAAATGAATTTAAATGAATTTACAAAAAATTAAAAAATAGGTTATAAATGGGTAATTGGGTTACCCAATTCATTTTTTGACTTACCCATTTATACCCATCTAATTAAATGGGTATAAATGGGTTGACTCACTTATACCCATTACCCATTTTACCCAACCCAAACCCGCCCAAGTCACCCATTTTGACACCTCTAGTTATAACCCACTACTTTTTATGTATTAAAATAAATACAAAAATCTAAAAAAAAGAATGGGAAGTTTGGAAGCCATTGAGAGGCTCTCTTTTAAAAACCCACTCTGCAATACATATAGATTCCATGATAAAGAGGGCCAGGACATAGAAAATCCCCCTCCATACCATTGTTATTGCCATTCTTTCTTTGTTGGATTGTTCCGAATTATTTGTCATTTATATAAATTAGTTGTTATATTTCTATTTAATTTCTTCATTTAGTCATTTACTTCTCAGACACTCCGTAAAAGTTCAGTGCATGTATCTTTTTATGAGTCCGAAACTAAAGCAACAACTTTTGTAGTATAACAGTTATCAAATAATTAAGACCACAACAATCTAAAATTTGGTAAAACTTTCAAATATCTAAAAGATTTTCAACAAAACCTAGGATTGAACAAATATCATGGTCCCGCAATTATTTATGAGCTACAAACTACACATCAAGTTTCAAATTCTATCCACTATTAATAAAAATTGCAATTCTTGAAGTGCGACAAACTTTACAAGATGGAAGGAAGGAGTAATACTTATCGTGCATATGCGCGCGCGCGCACACACACAGATATATATATATATATATATATTTTGTTTCTTGGCTTGATTTGTCCTCGTAAATAAGATCATTGTATTGATTTAGTGAAGAAAAACAATTAGTCGAAGCTCAAACTGCAACTATTATAAAATCTTCAACAATTACAATAGTGTCAAGAAAGACACCACTTAAAATGTTATTTATTAGGATACTTGCAATATTACAATGTAGTGAAACTCAGCTGGAAGGTAAAATTACAATATGACAGTAAATTACTACATCATAAATATGCTTATGAAAGTACAAGCTTTATTCGTGCATGCCCGGTTTAAAATCTATTTGTTCTCTGAAATCTCAATATGCAATCCCTTGGGGAAACGAATACCAGTAGGTGTCCGGATTCTCTCTGCTCCGTTGATAACTCTCCAGCTGAAAATTCAAATTAGACGAGCTTTTTGATCAGTTATCACTTTCTTCTTGCAATCATGCATATTAAAAAACCGAAGAAGTTAAGTGGACATCAATTTATAATATATTGGAATTAGCTTCTTCTATATGTATTTAAGCGAAGATGGTGGGAATTGTGATTTGGAAATCCTTACGTGTATTTTGTGACCAAGTAATGCAGAAAAATTGACATCTGCACCTTTGCATAGTCAGCACCAACACAAAGCCTCGTACCACCAGCAAATGCCATGAAACTTTTGGATCCCGCATGTAATTCTTTGCCCTTTTGATTGAAAAAAACAGCAGAAAAAACCTGAATTATTTTTACTTGATTTTATTTAACTTTTGTTCTGTAAGTTTATGTTTCTTGTGCGTAAATTACTCAAATTTGTCGATGATCAAATTACCTCCCATCGCCATGGGTTAAATTCAAGGGGGTCTTCATATAGATTAGGATCCAAATGAACAGATGGTGGACAAACCATTATCGTCCAGCCAGCAGGAATTGTATAACCTACAAATCATTCGCACTTGTTAGTCGAAACTGTAAGTTATAATGGAGGAAAAGAAGAACAGAGGAAGCAAATCATTTATTTTCTGTATATTTACTCCCATGAAAAAATGCCCAACCCAAGTAGTTACTAAAGAGAGTTTTTCTTTTTTCTTTTTTCTTTTTTCTGCAGGAGAAAGGCATCATCGGTCCAAAATAAAGAAAGTGTGACAAATGATTTTCAAGAAGATGCCAAGTGACATATTGAATTATACCTTTTACTTCAACTTCCTTGACAACTTTGCGCAAAATCCCAGGGGCAATATTTGCAAGCCTAACTGTTTCATTTATAACCTACAGCAGACAACAAAACTTAAGATGTAAATGGTCTAGCTCACTATATGATTCAAATGATAGATACAATGAAATGTCTGGTTAATTGAAACATACCATGTGCGTGAAAGTCATAGACTTGTACTCTTTCCATGAAACAGCAGAACCTTCTATTTCTCGAATTTTAAGAATATTTTCATGCTCTCTCTACAAAAACGATTGACTGTTTAAGTATGAAGTAATCTTACATATTCTGTTAGTGTAAACATCCAATCATAACAATGTATACTGTCAGTATATATAGAATATTAATCATTTAAGTATTGAACTTGCACAAGAATTGGAGGATTAAAGGGTAAATACAGATGACAACGCGAGAAATTGTTTCGGAAAGTCACGGACCTTTAGTTCAGCCATAACACGTGGATTGCCATCTAGATACCTCAAGGCCACAGTCAAAGCAGTTGAAGTCGTTTCATGGGCAGCAAATAGAAACAAAAATACCAGGTCCCTCGCAATTTCTTCATTCAAAAAAGTGTCTTCTTTCTTTATTTCCTCGAGTAAATGGTCCGCAAAATCATAGTCATTCGTAGCGCCATTATTGCCTGAGCGCTTCTTCTCAAGGATGTCGTGGATGACCTTCATTGCTTTCTTACGTCCCTGGAAAATGAAAATCATATCGTTCGTTCATTCTGATACAGCATATATGAAAGCATATATATTTTACTTAGTCATATATTTATAATCAATATGGTTTTTTTCTTGTAGGTATAGTGAACATCGATCTTTCAATATAAAAAGAATTCCAAATGACGAACAACAACAATAACAATTGATTACTTGTAAGCAAGCATGGAACGGTGTTCCAGGGATGTTGAGAGGAAATGAGATCAAGCCATCCATGAATGCCTTATAACTGTCTCTCAGTTTTTGCTGATCCTTGCTTTCTTCATAGCCAAGCATCTTCCTGGCAGCATATTTAAATACCAACTGGAGAAAATGAGATTGTTAATTACTACTTTTCAGCAATGCTCTGTACGTATAGTCCGAATTCATCCTGATTAATATAATCAAATAGTAGGATGCTAATGAATTTACCTCTGCAGTTCCATCTTTAGCATCTAATTTTCCAAGTTTACTCCAAGATCTTAGAGATTCTTGAGTGCTCTCATCCATTTCATATATTAGCTTCTCTCTTAAGGCTTCGGGGCTAACAAACTTGAACGTTAAGCTCTTGAGGTACTTGTGGAAGTCTCCATGATGGGCAACTACACTTTGTTTCCCAATTATCTGGAAGAGACTCTGAGTATACCAAATTTGGAAAGCATTACCTTCTTGCTGGAAGACCCGGTAGTTGACGTCAGCATCAGTTGATACAATGATTGGCTCCCCAACTATACTCGTGCGAAAAATTGGCCCGTACCTGAAAATTCCCAAAAAAAAAAAAAAACAAAGAAAAGCTAGTTAAGATAAAATATCCTTAACTATTACTGCTTTAAGAATGTTAAAATTTATATGTGATAGCTGATTAAGAAGTGGTTAGATAACCACTGGAGCACTGAGGTTGGTCGAATGATTAGAAGAGGTTATTAGAGTTTTCTTCATAGTCTAGTTCAAGATTCGAATTTTGTATCAGATAGTTAAAAATGAGAAGAGCGTGAAAAAAATAAGAGGTAAAATAAAAGGAGGTAGACATACTTAGCCGCTCTTTTTTGTACGAATGGTGGAATATCATCTGATGCATAAGGGGTGAAGTATTGAATTGTTTCTCCTATAATTGGCAGTCCCATCGAACCTGGTGGTAATACGCCGTTGCACTTGGGGTTTCTCCACCTATATACCCAGTGGCTGAAAAGCACAATAATGAGAGCAATAATAGCACAAGCAAACAACATGGTCCTTGGTTAGTGTACTGGAAATGTAGGGAGAAAAGGAGAAGAGAGTAGCTAAAATTGCTGTTGTTTGCTATGAAGGAATCTCGGATTGGAGCTGCTTAAATAGATGGAGAGCTCAAGCTCTGACAAGGACGCGCTGTAAGACTGTTGGCGATAGACATATAACCTTTTTTTTAATAATAATAATATTTTTATAATTTAATCTATCCTATTTGAGACGAGAGGAAAGACTAAAGATGCTATATATAAGGAATTAATAGATATAAGAATCTATTAAATCAAAGGAGTAGTTTGACACGTCTTTTAAATTTTTTTCACTATAAATAGGATTCGAACACCTAATCTACAACTCAAAAAAGGACTTTAGTTTCCATTTTGGTGATGACCATGAGCTCTTGACTCAGTGGCTCGGTTAATAGTATAGGTGGCAAACCAACCTAATTAACTAAATATACCTATACTCGTCCATGAATATATAGGTATGGGTATCTTAAATTTTTGTATATGGGTATAAATGTGTTACCCAATAATACCCATTTAACCTAATTAACCCATTTAGAATTCTTTTCCCCCACCTCTTTTTTTTTCAAATTTTTTATTTTGTCATGATGTTAACTAATTTTGTTTCATTATTATTATTATTATTTGTTGGTTTTATTTTATTATTTTATTTTCTCTTAGTTTGTTAACTTGCTCATTTTTTAGCATTACCAATTTATGATAAGTTTTAGCCTCTTTTCTTATCTTTCTAAAATGAAATTTTAAATTTTATATATGAAAAAAATGTTAGGGGTTCAAAATTTTTGGATTAAGTTTTTATATTAACTTTTATAGTACTTAGTTCAAATTTTTATATTCTTATTATTCAATTATTAAATAATATGTAATTGTGACATAGAGTATAAATGAAAAAAAATTGGTAATTAGGCTAATTGAGTATTATAAGTAAATATTTAAAACTAATGATGGGTACAAAGAGCGGTATAAATTGATAATTTAGTTTGCAAAAATGAATTTAAATGAGTTTGTAAAAAGTTAAAATAAATAGGTTATAAATGGGTAATTGGGTTATCCAATTCATTTTTTGATTTACCAATTTATACCCATCTAATTTAAATGGGTATAAATGAATTGAGCTACTTATACCCATTACCCATTTTATCCAATCCAAACCCACCCAAGTCACCCATTTTGACACATCTAGTTAATAGACATATTGCCTGATGACACAAATTTCACCTGTAATTCATAAAGAGTCAAAAAGAAAAATCGGCTACGGTGAAAGTCAATGTGAGGCCAATAGCGCTTGGTCACGGCGGCCAGAGAGGCCAAAAAGTCTATCTTGCACAACGCTGGCTACAAATTCAAGCCATGTGCGAGGTAGAAACCTCATGAAATTACCAAAGTGTTTTTGGAATGCTAGATTATTTCACGTAATATTTCATTTGTATTATAAACATATTTTTTAATTCATATTTTTATATTTTTTAACTATCTTTTTATGTCACATATATCACATTATAAAAATTATTATAATATTTATTCTAAATAATATTTCAAATAATACTCTATCCAAATACACTAAGGAAAGCTCTGGCACTATTTTTGGTAAGAATGATTTTAAATCTCACTGCGGTGATTTTTGGTAGCATGTTATAGATATGTCAAGCTCCATGAAAGTTGCTACAAGTGAGGATACAATGTCTTAGCGACCCTCAAAGCTAGCCCCTCACCATCTTAGGAAATAGTCTGAGTAGATTAGGCTTATCAAATTATATTGTTATAGTTCGAGGAGATTGGCGAAAAAAAAAAAGAATCGGGAACCTGAATATCTTATTCATTTTAGCCAAAAGGGAATACGTCTATGCTTTCTGGAAGCCAAATTTGACTCTCCTTGTTGAAATAGTGAAAGAATGGAGTTGTGATTTGGCATTTCTGTCTCTTCTTTACTAACAAAAGTCTTTTTTAATTTGTTTATCAATTTTTGGGTAATTTAGTCATTACAATTTGCTGTTTTTTAGTTCACTTAGTTAGATTTTTTCATTATTGTAGTTTGTTCTTAGTTGTTACTCATTTTTTTTTCTTTGAAGCAAAAATTTGAAACTAAAACTAATAGGAAAAATAGAAAACACAAATCTCTACTCTCAGGAAAAGTCAAGCGGGAAAGAATGACGAAAAGAAACATATCACCATACCTGGATGATAGTGCTTCATTTCTTGAAAAGGATGATCATTTGTGGTTTTAAATAACTACTTAGTCCAAAAGAGTTTTCATAAAGTATATGCTGATCAAGTGGTTGAGGAAAATCTAAGAAATAGACAAGTGAAGCCACAAAAATTGGTGAGAAGATACTCGCGACAAAGAATAGGCTTACATACATGAATAAAATAACTTTGTCAAGGTATCTAAACATACAAGAACAGGACAAAACAATTTTGCATGAGACGTTCTTCACATTATGTGTCACAAGAATGGAAAATAAACAAAATTATCCTTTGTCGTTGCAAACTAGAAGCAAATCTCAAAGTGTGCAGTTTAAAAGTAGGGGGATGTATATCTATGGAGACAAAGTAAAATATTTATTAATTCAAATAAGATTTCTATTATTACAAATCTCTATCCTGTATATTGTTATATATTTTAATATTATAATACTTTTTGTGATGTAATATATGTAAGAAAAAAGGTAGTTCAAAAGATAAAAATGTGATTAAAAACATATTTATAATGGAATTAATTTTTTTTTATAAATAATCCCATATCTAAACAAGCCCATTGTGTGCATGTTACCTTAAACTATATTAGATTTTTTTGAGTATTTTGAATATGCATCATTAAGTAATTGTCAATATCAACTAAATGAAAGAAGGAAAAAAAAAAAAGAAGTGGAAACAAATAAGGTGAAAAGAAGTCCCATCTCGCGTGTAATTGTCAATATCAACTAAATGAAAGAAGGAAAAATAAGAAGCGGAAACAAATAAGGTGGAAAGGAGTCCCATCTCCCGTGTAATAGTTCGAATCATTTACAAAAAAAAAAAAAAAAAAAGGGTTCTGACTGTTTCTTTCTCTTGTGGATAGTGAACTGTTTGTCAGTTCATCGCCTTACCACATTCAAATGCAATGGGTTTTTATTGCTTTAAAAATAACTCATTTTATCTACTACTAAACTATACTATAACAAAACCTAAAAAAGGACATGAACAGATCCAAGATCAACTAAGATAGGAGATAACTAAAGAAAAGAGAAGAAATTAAATCAATTATTAAGTGATTTACCTAATTGGAAAAGCAATTTATGATAAATTACACACTATGCATGTGCAATGCATGTGCATTTTGTGAGGCTCCGAAATTTTACTTGTCTTTATACCTCTTGTTTGAACATACTTGCCTTAAATTCTTGGTTGTTTTAATAGTTGTATCATGGTTTTTCCCTTATTGTATTATTTACCTTGGTACATGTTTAATTTGGTGCATGTTAAGTTTCCTAGTGTAGTATACTAGTGTGACCAACTAGTGAGGTGTGTGCAATAAATTTGGAGGATTAGAAGGAGTTTTGTGCAAAAAGAACTATGTGACATGAGGCGTTAAGAGTTAATTGAAGAAACCCTAGATATCTTGGTGAACTAGAGACAAACAGAGAGATAAAGAGATAGACATCTCTTTTTTTCTTGCTATTTGTCAAGTAGTCAACCAAAGTTGACTACGACCTTAACCAAAATAAGCTTTTATTTCTTCACTATTCTTTCCTTCTTTATCTTGTCTTGGCCAAAATTCTTGAGGGGAAAAGAGGTGAAAACCAACTCCAAGTTCAAGCCTTGATTTCTTGCTTGATTAATGAGAGAAAACGTTAGTCTACTCTGACAAACCTTGAATTAGGGTTGGAAGGAAGCTATTAGAGAGGTTTTGGAGGAAGAAACCCTTGAGTACTTCTTGCTTGGCTATTCATCTAAGGTTTTGGAGGTAAAGACATGAACTTTGTTAAAAATATTCCCTTATCTTTGGGTTTATTTGATGTATGATGTTATAGAAGTTAAACGAAGGACTTGTATGGTGGATTTTATGATTTTCAGGTTCTGTTGTGAATTTCCAACTTTGTTTTGTGGGATTCAAGAGGTAAACTTGATAGCAACCTTATCTTTCTTCACTTGTCTTTGCATCTACTTGATGGATGATATTCTATAAGGTAAAATGCATGACTTTTATGGAAGATTTCATGGTTTGTCAAGATTATGTTGCAATTTCCAACTTTGGTGCATAATCTAGTTAGTTTAGTTTAGAGTTTTGAATATGTGAAATTTTGATGGGTTTGTTTGCTAAGAAGATGGTTCATATATGTCATGACATGATATCTTGATTGATAGTGGTTTCACCAAGAAAATAAGGTTGAAAGTTGGAAGTTTTGTTGGAAAATTTGGGAAAAACTTGCTGTAATTTCTATTAGAGTTGGCCGGCTAGAAAAGAGCCATTTTCTAGCTTTGATTTCCAGAATTTTGTGGTGATTTTGGCAAGGTTTTGCTCAAGATACTTTGTTAAACCTAAATTTTCACCTGTATGTTGGATTTCAGTCAAAACAAAGAGGACAAGAGAAGGAAAATGAGTTTTCTCCAACATGTTTTTCTTGCTCGAAATTTCTAGTTTTGTACCTCGAAAATCTTGTCCTATTGTCTTCAAAATTCTTGGTTATAATCAACAAAATTCTTGCTCCATATTATACTTGAAACATGGACCTATCATACATATAGTTTTCCCTTGATTTGAACAAGAAATCTTGGCCCTTTCGGAAACTATATTAGGGTTAAACCTGAAATTTTCTGTGTTTGTCAAGTGAAGCTTCGAACTCATATTTTCTCATTTATCTTGGATTTAAATGGATAGACTCTTGATAGCTTATATGACCACAGGACTTGAGAAGACGAATCAGGGTTTGAAGTGGAAACATTGAGGTCAAGTGGTGAGTGTTCCTTATGTTTGTGAATTGAATGCCTTGATTGTGTGTTATTTTTTGACTGTTAAATGTATTTCAAAAATCACTTTACTATTGATAGGCGAGTGTGTACCTTATCGCACTCGACCTAAGTGAATATGAATTTTTAACGATTACATGATTGAATGTTACTTGTGCATGAATGCAAGTCATTGGTTGAATTGGACCCTTATCCTTCGTCGCTAGCCTATTCAAATCAGAAGCAGACTCGGTCAGGTAGGTTGGTAACCCTGAGCCACTGTTTTGGTATACTCGAGTATAATCACGAAATCAGGTGAAGTACTGACCAGTGAATGAAATGCAATAAATAAATGATTGAATGAAATGATCAATGTCGGGGTTTTTGTTTTCAAATGTGTTTTCAAATATTAGAAGTTATAAGGAAGAAATGGACGGAGACAGAATGACTAAATGAATGAATGGTTCCAAGTGAGTTTGTATCCTTTAAATGATTACTTTTTGAATGACAGGTAAAAACACTTTTAGCGACTATTTGGTTACCTGTTGGACTGGTCACATAAATAAGATAATACCTAAAAATTTGGTTAGTAAGTTTCACATAAAAAATAGTAAGTTAACTCGATAAATTAGTAACTTTTATGTCTCAAAAAGTAAATTGAAATAAATAGGGAACTTACTTTTTTTTGACATAAATTACTACTCTATATCCACAACTGACTTTTTGGAGAGTAAGTTTAGTTCAAGTAATAATCAGTTTTTATAGATTAATAGTAAATCTTGTTGATAAAATAGTAAATTTGGTTAATGATCAAAACTTACCAGTTTGTGGCATAAATTTACTATTTTACTTAAAAAAATTTTATGAAACAAGTATTAGGAAGTTTATATGAAATAATGCTAAGATTTTTTTATTAATGATTGAAACTTAGTATTATAGTTAGTAATTACTCGTCGTGTAAATGTATGATACACGAATGCACGCATCATTTATAAATTTTACGTTTTAAGCATTTTAAATATACTAAATATACTATGAAAACTTTTTTTTTTCACATGACCTTATAAAATATGTAAGAATAATTTGTCATGTTACAAATTCTGAATTATTTTTGAATTTGTGAAAGGTTAGAAAGTTTGGATGACAATACCAACAAATATTTCGAGTTATATATAGAATAGCACTTATCTATACATCACAATTTCCATATATTAATACCTATGAATATAATAATATGGTAAAGTTTTAATAAATATATTTTTTGGGTCACAAGTATAAAAGTTAAATTTATATTACAATAACAACAAATATAAAATAGCACTTATTTATACATCACAATCTCCATATATTAATACCTATGAATTTAATAAAATGGTAAAGTTTTAATAAATTTATTTTCTGAGTCACAAGTATAAAAATTAAAGTTGTATTAACATAGTATAATCTTTGAAAATTATAGTGAATTTATCCATATGTTAAGTTCCATGGCTTTCAAATATACTTTGTATCATTTACATCGTGGATTTGTATGCATATTTTTTCTATCAAACTCCTTTTTTATTGGCAAATGGTATGTAAATCATTATAAAATGTCATTTTATAGTAATCATAATTTTTTATAGGTGAATGTTATGTAAACTGCTAAAATTGTCAATTCATAAATGACTAAATCTTACTATTTTATAGCATATATTAGTCTGATCGACTAAAAAATTACTGTAATCATGTGTACGTTGATTGTTGATTTGAAATTTGCACCATTGTCACTAGTTCCATTATTACTAGTACAAATTCTTCTAATCAAAGTAAAATCAAATCAAATATCTTTTCCTTTTGTATGCAGTAGTTATGGTTAATAGAAAATTATTAAACCATTCTTACAATACATAATTTCTCTTGGAATTAGTAACATTTTCTAAATAAATTGGAATAATTTGTAAAATATTCCAATTTATTTTTTTCACCAATATAATCAAAAGAATTTTGCACTATTAAAAGACAAATGGAAAGAATGAACGATGGTATAAGTATAAATGTGAGCAACTACATACGTATCACACCATGAGTTTAGGTATGATTTGTTTAAAACATAAGTAATTTACAAATGAAAATACAATTTAGTATATACTAATTATCCAATCCACGGACGGATCCATGACCAGCGCGGGAAATCGTAAAGAACTTCGTGCCGAACTTCTTCAGATTCTTTGGGTCCAGTGGAGTATTCGAATTGCTTCTGTAATTTTAAGTAGGTGGCAACGATCCATATCAATTCTTGCTCCACTTTACTCGGTCTCCATTCTATAGAAACTTCTCTTTGACATTTCACCAAACACCTTATAAGCATTTCCAAATTATGCATACAAACTTTTCTTTGAATCATAGTACAATTCAATTGTGCATACCGAAATTTCAAATAACCAACTAAAGTTGTAGATTACCAATTTCTTGCAATTATAGAACATCAACAACCATCAATGAACTTCAGATTAAGCCTTTAGCTAACAAATGCACCAATTGAATCCTAAGGGATGAGTGAATGATCAAGATGCTGGCATCACCCTAAAATTATTGAAACCAATCTCCATTCCATAGGGGAAGTCTATGACCTCTAACCTTATCAATAATACTAACCACCGACATGCAGATAATCTTAAGAGCAAAAGCCATCAAAATGATAAAAAGAGAATATTTTCGTGCTGAACGAAAAAATTGCGATTCTATATAAAATTAAAGAAATTCATCATGAATGAGAATGAGTTGCAAAGTTATCACATTTCTAATTTCATATGTATCCAGAATTTGATGTAGCACTACTTTAGAGTAACTCTCTGACGGGTATTTTACATACGTGCAAGTTAAAAAAAACCGAATTACACCCGTTCACTGCAAGTATACAGGTCAACTAATAGTTTAGGGTATATATCGGGTCGATCCCACAGGGAAGAGTGAACAATTACCGATATTACTAAAGCTTCTCTATTATTTAGACTATCAATAAATTATAACAAATTTAACCTACTGAAATTATACAAAACAACAAATAAAAGCTCCTTAGATTGTGGTATCCCCAACTACTTATGCAATTTCCATTTTTGGATTATTGAGTACTATTATCTAGGCTAATTATGGTGTAATTTCCTTATGCATTTGAAACCTACTTTCGTTGTGAATCAACTATACTTATAACTAATCCATACATATTCTCATGGTTATGAAATTAGCTACAAGTTCATTTCTTCAATGAAATTACATGAAATGAATCACTAAAAACCACATAGGTGCACCTCTACTTTCGTGAGTGTACTCCCTATGTTTAGCACTTCTTGAACTAGTGTTAAATCTCAATTTTCATTGCAGAAACAACACCTTGGATAATCACAGTCAATGGTACCGGATTAATCATGATTTAAAGAGCCAAAGTACTAAATAACTTGCTCAAATCATAGCAATCAAATAACCAAATAATAAACACTAACAATTATAGAAGGTTCAACCAAACCAAGGTATAAACTTTAGAGACACATATTAAACACAAAATCCAGAACTTGCATATTAACTAAATTTGGAATCAAGTACAAAAGATAAAGAGTTGGAAAGGAATGTAACCCATGTCACTTGAGCTCATCACCTTGCCTTCTTCATCTCCATCTTAATCCTAGTCTAGCAATATACAAGAGTGGATGAACTACACTAGCTAAACTATCCTACACTAAGGAAATGGAAGAACTACATTTCTGCACTCTTCAAGCTTCTCCCGTATGATAATTCTCTATCCCTCTGATTGCTCTCTATATAAAACTGATATGAGGTGCCTTTCCACTGGTCCAAAATTTCTGCTATGATTCTCCAAATCTGAATTTGTTAAGGAATTAAAAAATAATGGCTTTTGACTTGGAATAAGCCATGTTGTATGCTCTTTGTCTTCTGAAGCATGTGCACCGAATTCCCTTGCAACTTATAGCTGGAAAGTAGTCTGATCACAAGAGAAATGGGTGAGCAACTTGCAGAATTTCGGCCAGAAAACACGCCTACACAAAACGCGCTTACAGTCGCGTTTTCTTCAACTCGCGTATTCAACTTGGCCTCACTTAAACTGCAATTTTCTCCATGATGAAAGCAGAACTGGCTTTTGTGTAAAACATAAAAGTTGTAGCCCCTTGAATTAGCTTTCCAATGCTTTAAGAATCATCCAAATCGGAGCTTTGTATCCTGAGATATGATCGAAATACCATAAACTGGTCAATTCTGGGCTACAGTTTTTGACCATCCAGATAAGTTTCTGTGTTTCGACTTTTTGACCAAGAAAACAGCTGAATTGGACTTTGATGTCTTCATACCAAATGTATATATATCTCTTAGCTTCAAAATGGTACCAAGATCACCTTGATCCGATCTGTGTAGCTCCAGATATAGTCAAACTATGAAAATATGTCTGAGTTGTCAAAGCTGACTTTTTCTTGATTCTTTTGTTCTCAAATTGCATTTCTCCTTTTATACTTCATATTTTATTTTCACCACTTTAATCCATCTTCAATCATCCAAATATCTTCCCAATGCACTTCATTTGATGATTGAATCATTAAACCTACAAAATATGAAGTTTTTACCATAAAAATCAATAGAAATGCAATGTTAGCCACTTTAACATAAAATGTAGATTTTTACCAAAACCTTAGTTATTTTAGTTATAAAACTAAATAATAAAACCAAAATTAACTAATAAAATGTACTTAAAAATACGTAAAATAAACCCTTATCAAATACCCCCACACTTGAACCATTGCTTGTCCTCAAGTAATAAGAAATACAAACCAACAATGATCCAAAATTTGAAAATAAACATATGTAGCATTTCAACTTCATTTCCTCAAAACAAAGTAAATAACCATTATGTAATTATTCAATTAAGTTCAAGTACTCATAATATCAAGTAAAGGAGAGCCAATTATACCGTCATTATAACAAATTCAAATCAATTTTTCATCCTTACCCAATCTTACAAGTAAGTAACTCATATGGTCAATAATATGCTTCCTAAACCCATGATCATCTTCTTATTTAACTTAAAGAGGGATTTATTTATATAATATAGCTAAATATTACTTAAGTTCTGAAAGTATCTTTTTATGCGAGGATCGACATTTTTAGATGAAGATCACCGGTTACTCAACACTTCATATACTCAAGTTGCTTTGCATACTCTTAATTCAAGTACCGTTTTACGCGAAAGTCGACATTTTTAGATGAAGACACCCGGTTACTAAGTACAAGAATCATTGGAGTAGAACAAATCTTCTATTTTCGTCTTTTTCTTTTTTTTTCTTCATTTTTTCATTTTTCATCATTTTTTTATTTTATTTTTTTTAGTAAAGATAATAACATTCCCTTGAAAGCATAATCATGAGAAGAGTATTGCAATTATTGACCATATTTATCACTTAACTTATAAAATCAAATAAAGCGAAGAAATTTCATCAAATATGCAAAAAAAAATATAGGCATAATTTTCTCCACTTTAAAAGATATACTTTCCTACAAATGCAAAAATTATAATCACATAATAGTCATTTCCAAGTTGAATGAGAAAAGAAGTTTTCAAATCACATATATTTATCTCAAATGTAGAAGGAGTTTGAACTACTAATGGTATGGAACTTGTTACCCCTTGGATAAAATTGAAAAAATTTAAAAATTTTTGGGGCAAGTTTGCAATTTTGGACAAGATTTTAGAAAAATTTTGAATTTTAACACAAGTCCAATATTTGCAACTAATAAGTCAATCACATACAATGTATATAATCTCAATTCTCCCCCCACACTTAACATACACATTGTCCTCAATGTGTAAAAAGGAAAATCAAGATAAAGAAAGTAATACTCCCCTATGATGTGATTGAATATAAAGCTTCAAAATCCATTGTCCGTGTATCTCCAATGCTTCATGAGTTCCATTGGATAACCATTAGTGATGTAATCCTAAAAATGAAAAATGAGAAACAAAAGTGATAACAAAGGTTTAATAAACAAAATGGTGATCCGTAACTTCAATCCCTTGTTTTGGTGATGTACTCAAATCGAGGGGTTGAGTTCCTTGATCAAACTTCGCCTTTTTCACCTCATTTGGTCACTTTTGCTTTTATTTCCAATACCTATAAATGAAAAATAACGAAATAACTCAAACACATACTTTAAACATAAAATCACACCAAAATAACATAAATAGCCAAAACATTGTGTTGCCTCCCAATAAGCGCTTTTATTTATAGTCGTTGGCTCGACTATTGAACCTCATTTTTCAAGGAGGCTTGATTAAAGAATAATCCACCATTTTAGGTCGTGGTGGATCATTAAAAGGTGACTTTATAGCAAAAGTCACATGTTCTAATAATGTGAGAAATGGAAGTGACTTACATATTCCAAGTGTTTCATAGATATTACTTTGAATATGCACCACTTGAGAACTTACCAAAGGAAATGCCATGAAAGTATCTTGAGCAGGAATATCTTTAAAACCTGTACTTTTTATACACTCCTTAAGAGGGGTGAAAATTGAGTCCTTAAAACTCACCTCTTGAGGCTCAAAGTTAGTTCTAAAAATATTATCATGTGAAATGGACATTTTCTCATTGAAACACAAGTTAGAATCATCATTTTGATCAAAATGTAACCCATTTTCACATACAACATTCCCACCATTTATGCTAGGATCTTTTTGCAAATTGTTAGAGGAAATAACTTCACACAATGCACTCAATTGCTTATGTATTTGACCAAAGTGAGAAGCTAATCCATCTATTCTTTCATCAATCCTATCAAAACGGTCGGAAGTTGCATTTGCTAGCTTTTCTATTGCTAAATCAAATTGATTAGAAAAATTTTCTACAGCTAGCTCCCAAGATGCATTAGAATCATTAGCTAATGGTTCACTTTCTAACTCCCAAGGTAGAGGTGTATTAGCTAACTTCTCTATTGCCAACTTCCAAGATGGTTTTGATTCATATTGGACAATTTCAAATTGGTAATCATAAAAATATGGATAATCACTATATGCACATTGATTTTCCCAACCATAAGAAAGAGAATTGCTCCAATTAGCACTGTATTGATCAAAATAAGGATTGTAATGCTCTAATTCATCATAATAATCCACATTTTGTGCTTGCATACATGTGTTAGTAGCATGATAACCTCCACACAAGTCACAAATCACATGATAAGAATTAAAAGCATTAACATTCCTCCCTTGCTCAATTTCATGCATAATTGTGTCCATTTGAACTTGTAGCATTATAACATCAAATTTAGCCTTTAAGCACCTTAAACCATCTTCAAAAGACTTACATTCAGTAAATTCTTGGTTACCTCTGTTGAAGGAGTTTTGCACTTGGTAACCATCCATTGCCAAACTTCCACTTCTCAAGCATTGTCCTCCAAATTGACATATCCTTCTCATCACCTAAAATTGCTTTTAAACAATCTCAAAAGCAAAATTAGTAAGAAAAATAGGTAATGAAACATATATACACATAAAACACAAAAATAACAGAAAATAACATTCACACTATAACTAATGAAATATCTAAACTAATAAAGTTGCTCTTCACACTAATATTGCCAAATCTTCCCCGGCAACGGCGCCAAAAACTTGACGGGTATTTTACATACGTGCAAGTTAAAAAAAACCGAATTACACCCGTTCACTGCAAGTATACAGGTCAACTAGTAGTTTAGAATATATATCGGGTCGATCCCACAGGGAAGAGTGAACAATTACCGGTATTACTAAAGCTCCTCTATTATTTAGACTATCAATGAATTATAACAAATTTAACCTACTGAAATTATACAAAACAACAAATAAAAGCTCCTTAGATTGTGGTATCCCCAACTACTCATGCAATTGCCATTTTTGGATTATTGAGTACTATTATCTAGGTTAGTTATGGTGTAATTTCCATATGCATTTGAAACCTACTTTCGTAGTGAATCAACTATACTTATAACTAATCCATACCTATTCTCATGGTTATGAAATTAGCTACAAGTTCATTTCTTCAATGAAATTACATGAAATGAATCACTAAAAATCACATAGGTGCACCTCTACTTTCGTGAGTGCACTCCCTATGTTTAGCACTTCTTGAACTAGTGTTAAATCTCAATTTTCATTGCAGAAACAACACCTTGGATAATCACAGTCAATGGTACCGGATTAATCATGATTTAAAGAGCCAAAGTACTAAATAACTTGCTCAAATCATAGCAATCAAATAACCAAATAATAAACACTAACAATTATAGAAGGTTCAACCAAACCAAGGTATAAACTTTAGAGACACATATTAAACACAAAATCCAGAACTTGCATATTAACTAAATTTGGAATCAAGTACAAAAGATAAAGAGTTGGAAAGGAATGTAACCCATGTCACTTGAGCTCATCACCTTGCCTTCAAGTACAAAAGATAAAGAGTTGGAAAGGAATGTAACCCATGTCACTTGAGCTCATCACCTTGCCTTCTTCATCTCCATCTTAATCCTAGTCTAGCAATATACAAGAGTGGATGAACTACACTAGCTAAACTATCCTACACTAAGGAAATGGAAGAACTACATTTCTGCACTCTTCAAGCTTCTCCCGTATGATAATTCTCTATCCCTCTGATTGCTCTCTATATAAAACTGATATGAGGTGCCTTTCCACTGGTCCAAAATTTCTGCTATGATTCTCCAAATCTGAATTTGTTAAGGAATTAAAAAATAATGGCTTTTGACTTGGAATAAGCCATGTTGTATGCTCTTTGTCTTCTGAAGCATGTGCACCGAATTCCCTTGCAACTTATAGCTGGAAAGTAGTCTGATCACAAGAGAAATGGGTGAGCAACTTGCAGAATTTCGGCCAGAAAACACGCCTACACAAAACGCGCTTACAGTCGCGTTTTCTTCAACTCGCGTATTCAACTTGGCCTCACTTAAACTGCAATTTTCTCCATGATGAAAGCAGAACTGGCTTTTGTGTAAAACATAAAAGTTGTAGCCCCTTGAATTAGCTTTCCAATGCTTTAAGAATCATCCAAATCGGAGCTTTGTATCCTGAGATATGATCGAAATACCATAAACTGGTCAATTCTGGGCTACAGTTTTTGACCATCCAGATAAGTTTCTGTGTTTCGACTTTTTGACCAAGAAAACAGCTGAATTGGACTTTGATGTCTTCATACCAAATGTATATATATCTCTTAGCTTCAAAATGGTACCAAGATCACCTTGATCCGATCTGTGTAGCTCCAGATATAGTCAAACTATGAAAATATGTCTGAGTTGTCAAAGCTGACTTTTTCTTGATTCTTTTGTTCTCAAATTGCATTTCTCCTTTTATACTTCATATTTTATTTTCACCACTTTAATCCATCTTCAATCATCCAAATATCTTCCCAATGCACTTCATTTGATGATTGAATCATTAAACCTACAAAATATGAAGTTTTTACCATAAAAATCAATAGAAATGCAATGTTAGCCACTTTAACATAAAATGTAGATTTTTACCAAAACCTTAGTTATTTTAGTTATAAAACTAAATAATAAAACCAAAATTAACTAATAAAATGTACTTAAAAATACGTAAAATAAACCCTTATCACTCTCCTTTTCCACACCAAAGAACCAACCCCAATCTCCACTTTCCTTTTATTTTTCCTATAGCCATTAAATGGTGTCAAAGTCGTTAGCATTAAAATACTAAATAAATTTCATTCCATTTCAAGCTCTAGTTTATTGTATCCTAATATTTTACACACCACACCCCCCAAAAAATGATGATCAAGTTGGCTAGCGTAACTGAAATTCGTCAACTGTGGTTTTAATCAAGTTGCTTGGTGCTTTCTCACCCCGTATAGGCATCAATCATAGCATACAAATTTCTTTTTGATATTTTACCAAACACCTTATATGCATTCCCAAATTAACCACGTTTCACATAAACGCCTACACACTACTATGTTTCACATAAAGGGTCTAAGATATTTCCCACATATTTTTCAACAAACTATTGACAATCAAATCAAATGAAAGATAAATAAATTAAAGCAATATAATCAAACGATTTTCAAGAAAACATGATGGTCTAACCTCTTGGCTGCTATTTTTCATCTACTCTCTTGCCAGCTACCACCACCGCAGCCCTAATCAAAATCTCAACCCTTTTGTTGGGTCTGCATATGCCAGCATCCAAAACTGATTGATCAGGAAGGAAAGAGGGAAAGTGTGGACTAAACAGGAAAATTTTGCGAGGAAAAAATTTCCATTCCATCATATCGTGAGGTGAGAAGAAAATAAGAAGAAGGCAAGCGACTTTAGAGAGATGTGATAACCCAAAATTGTTTCAGAAACCGGTGATTTTTTTAACTTAAGTATGTAAATTTTTTACTTTTAGTATTAGTAAGTTTAATTTTAAAAAAGCAAATTTTGTCAAATTATAAGTAAATTATATTACTCAAAGTGTAAATTTCTATTTCTTCTAAAACTTACTCTTTCAGGTATATACTTACTAATTTTAATTAAAAACTTACTAACGTTAATATTAATTATTTTAATACAATATTTAAAAAGACGCTAAAAAACTTGATTTTTCACTGAAGTTAATAGAAACCTACTTAGGTTTCCTTAATATTGTTACCATAACTATAAGCACTGTAGCATTAGTTTCCCAATTATCTGGAAGAGACTCTGAGTATACCAAATTTGGAAAGCATTACCTTCTTGCTGGAAGACACGGTAGTTGACGTCAGCATCAGTTGATACAATGATTGGCTGCCCAACTATACTCGTGCGAAAAATTGGCCCGTACCTGAAAATTCCCAAAAAAAAAAGAAACAAAGAAAGGCTAGTTAAGATAAAACATTCTTAACTATTACTGCTGTAATATTGTTAAAATTTATATGTGATAGCTGGTTAAGAAGTGGTTAGATAATCACTGGATTATTGAGGTTGGCCCAATAATTAGGAGAGGGTATTAAAATTTTCTCTATAGTTTAACGCAAGATTCAAATTCTGTATCTGATAGTTGAAAATGAGAAGGGTGCGAAGAAAAATAAGAGTCGAAAAAATAAAGGGTTAGACATACCTAGCCGCTCTTTTTTGTACGAATGGTGGAATATCATCTGATGCATAAGGGGTGAAGTACTGAATTGTTTCTCCTATAATTGGTAGTCCCATCGAACCTGGTGGTAATTCCCCGTTGCACTTGGGGTTTCTCCACGTATATACCCAGTGGCTGAAAAGCACAATATTGAGAGCAATAATACCCGTCTATGAATAGATGGGTATGGATATCTTAAATTTTTGTATATGGATATAAATGGATTACCCAATAATACCCATTTAACCCATCAAATCCAATTAACCCATTTAGAATTCTCTTTCCCAACCCATTTTTTTTTTCAGAATTTTCATTTTGTCATGATATTAACTACTTTTGTTTCATTATTATTATTATTTGTTGGTTTTATCTTATTATTTTATTTTCTCTTAGCTTGTTAACTTGTTCATTTTTCAGCATTACCAATTTATGATAAGTTTTAGTCTCTTTTCTTATCTTTCTAAAATGAAATTTTAAATTTATATATGAAAAAAAATGTTAGGGGTTCAAAATTTTTAGATTAAGTTTTTAGATTAACTTTTATAGTACTTAGTTCAAATTTTATATTCTTATTATTCAATTATTAAATAATATATAATTTTGTGACATAGAGTATAAATGGAAAAAAAATTGGCAATTAGGCTTATTGAGCATTATAAGTAAATATTTAAAACTAATGATGGGTACAAAGAGCGGTATAAATTAATAACTTAGTTTGTAAAAATGAATTTAAATAAGTTTATAAAAAATTAAAATAAATAGGTTATAAATGGGTAATTGGGTTATTCAATTCATTTTTTGACTTACCCATTTATACCCATCTAATTAAATGGATATAAATGAGTAGACTCACTTATACCCATTATCTATTTTATACAATTCAAACCCGTCCAAATCACTCATTTTGACATCTCTAATTAATAGACATATTACCTGATGACACAAATTTCACCTGCAATTTATAAAGAGTCAAAAGGAAAAATCGGCTGCGGTGGAAAGTCAATGTGAGGCCAATAGCGCTTGGTCACGGCGGCTAGAGAGGCCAAAAAAAAAAGCCTATCTACAAATTCAAGCCACGTGCGTTTGGATTGTTGAATTATTTTACATAATGTTTTGCTTGAATCATAAATATATTTTTTAATTTATTTTTTAGTTAAGTACGTCGTATCATAAAAAATATTATAAAAATTATTTTAAATAATATTTTATTCAAATACACTCAGGGAAAGCTCTGTCATATTTTTTATAATAATGATTTTAAATCTCACTGCGGTGACTTTTGGTAACATGTCATAGATATCGTCTTAGCGACGCTTATCAAATTATATTGTCATAGTTCGAGAAGATTAGCAGAAAAAAAAAAGCGAGAGAGAGAGAGAGAGTCAGGAACCTGAATATCTTTATTCATTTTAGTCAAAGGGAAAACGTCTATGCTTTTTGGAAGCCAAATTTGACGCTCCTGGTTGAAATAGTGAAAGAATGGACTTCTGATTTGGTCTTTCTCTCTCCTCTTTACTAACAAAAGTCTTTTTTAATTTGTTTATCTATTTTTTGGGTAATTTAGTCATTACAATTCGCTGCTTTTTAGTTCACTTAGTTAGATCTTTTGATTATTGTAGTATGTTCTGAATTGTTACTCATATTTTTTTTTCTTTGAAGCAAAAATTTGAAAAATAGAATACACGAATTTCTACTCTCAGGAAAAGTCAAGCGAGAAAGAATGACGAAAAGAAACATATTACCATACCTGGATGATAGTGCTTCATTTCTTGAAATGGATGATCATTTGTGGTATTAAATAGATAATCAGTCCAAAAGAGTTTTCATAAAGTATATGCTGAGGAAAATCTAAGTGGTTGAGGAAAATCTAAGAAATAGACAAGTGAAGCCACAAAAATTGGTGAGAAAATATTCACAACAAAGAATAGACTTACATGCATGAATAAAATAACTTTGTCAAGGTACCTAAACATACAAGAATAGAATAAAACAATTTTACACGAGACGCTCTTCACGTTACGTGTCACAAGAATCAAAAATAAATAAAATTATACGAGTAGATGGTAATTTACACACATTAAAGTCCAAACTCTCAAACGCTGGAAAATTAATTTCATCCTATGCAGGGACGAAATCTCAGGACATCCTACCAAAATATGCTTCTTTCTGTCTCTATTGAATGCTTCTTTCTGGTCAATTCATGCAAACCCTCTAGCTATTTGCAAGTTGGGACGACGTATTGTGTGACAATTTCAATGAGCAGTACACTATCAAATTCAACTTTCGCCTTCAGAAATTCAAACTCTGTAAAATTTTTCCCTTTTAGAAATGGAAATTTGTCATTTTATCAAAGACTTTGACAAAAACCCCAATAGCTTTGCAATAACTTTGACAAAAATACATAAATAAGGCAGGCTGCTCGAGTACGTAAATTACGACCAAACAAGAAGAAGGGTTATTGCACCAAAGAGGGCAGGCTGCAAAGAGTACGTAAATTAATTTAGAGTAATGATGTTTTATATATATATAAATTGAAAGATCTTGAATTCAGTATCTTTTATATACAATATTATCTATCTTACCATCTAACTCAACCATTCTCGAAGCGACAAAATAACATTTCTTTCTGTACAAAATACATATTAACCTAAGAGATTTTGTTTTAAGGATGAAGCTCAAACATTGATAAAGTAATAAAAGATTTTCTCTGTCATGATCACTTAAACTATGTGTGACAAATCCCGGGGTCATTATGTTCTTGTATATTTCATTATTTGTCTGTTCTGAACATTTTTATAATCTCTTCTCGGTGCTGGCAGACTTCCACCCTTTCTTTTCATAGGTCCCTTTTCAATTAATTTTCAAGCGTCTCCGCAATGATTTGCATTTTTAATAGGGCAGGTGGCGCCCTGGACTGAATCGAAAGCATCAATTAAAGCCTAACTGCGAGATTGACTACCAAACAAATCAACTTTTGGTTTTGGTTTCTTAATTTGGGTTGTGTTTGGATTGCATTTTTCTAGATTTTTTGTAGAAAAATTATTGTAGGAATTTGATATATGTGAGATAAAAAGATGATTGAAAAATGTGTTCACAAAAAGTATAGCAATTTTTCTTTGAAAAATGGCTGTCCAAACAAGATTGGCCAACAGGAATGCAAGTCTGGAAATGAGAAAGCATGTCACTTGGGCTCAATTTCACGTTCACATCAATAACCCTTCTTGTTAAAAATCAGATTCTGACGGATCAGATCTGCAATAATTCGAGATCATTTACGTCTCCATCCATTTTTTTGCCATTGTGTGATCCGTGTAGGTAGGATGTCCTGAGATTTCGTCCCTGCATAGGATGAAATTAATTTTCCAGCGTTTGAGAGTTTGGACTTTAATGTGTCGTTCCAAACTAGAAGCAAATCTCAAAGTGTGTACAGTTTAAAAGTAGGGGGATGTATATCTATAAAGTCAAAGTAAAATTTTTATTAATTCAAATAAAATATCTATTATTACAAATCTCTATCCTGTATATTGTCATATATTTTAATATTATAATACTTTTTGTGATGTAATATGTGTAAGAAAAAATGTAGTTTAAAAGATAAAAATGTGATTAAAAACATATTTATAATGGTACTAAAATTTTTCTTATCCCATATCTAAACAAGCCCATTGTGTGCATGTTACCTTCAACTTTATTAGATTTTTTGAGTATTTTGAAAATGCATTGTTAAGTAATTGTCAATATCAACTAAATGAAAGAAAGACAAAAATAAGAAGTCCCATCTCCCACGTAATTGTCAATATCAACTAAATGAAAGAAGGAAGAATAAGAAGTGGAAACAAATAAGGTGGAAAGAAGTCCATCTGCCGTGTAATAGTTCGAATCATTTACAAAAAAAAATGAAAAAAAAGAAAAAAAAAGAAGAAGTTCTGACTGTTTCTTTCTCGTGTGGATAGTGAACTGTTTATTAGTTCATCACCTTACCACATTCTCATCAAATGCAGTGGATTTTTATTGCTTTAAAAATAACTCATTTTATCTACTCCTAAACTATACTATAAATAGACCTAAAAAAGGACATCAACAAATCCAAGATCGACTAAGATAGGAGATAAGTAAAGAAAAGAGAAGAAATTAAATCAATCATTAATTGATTTACCTAATTGGAAAAGCAATTTATGATAAATTACTCGCTATATATACACGTGCAATGCGTGTGCATTTTCCTAGTTTGATCACTATAAAGAATAAGGATTTGGCTCATCTCCACTAAATTCTATCTTCATTTTTCATAATACACATCTAGATGCATAACATGTGTTTTTATTTATTAACAAATCTTAAAATTAGTCAAACTTGAAATGATCTTGTCCCCTTTTAATAAATAAAGACACATGTGATTCATTCATATGTGCATTATAGGAAATGGAAAGATAATTTATTAGAGAAGAGCCAAATTATTTGTGAATATTATTTTAATAATAAAACACTAGAAAATTTGGTGGTCATTCAAGTTTTCAAGTCTCAAAAACTTGGAAAGTAAGATAAGAAGGTAAACTTGCAAATCATATATATACATATAATAAAGTCGTATTCTCATTCTTATCGATTCATGTTTTCTTTTTCTTACGTGGCTTAACGAGACGGCAAGTAGTTTTCTACGTGGCTTGCTCTTTTTTTGTTTGGATTTATATCAATTCTTATTTCCTATATTATATGATTAGTTTGATAAGATATATCAATTCTTAGTCGGATAAGAATTGTTAGTCCGATAAGATATATCAATCATACTAAGATATATCAATTCTTAGTCCGATAAGAATTGTTATCACTACAAGAAGTAGAAAAGTAACTAATTTCAATTAATAAATCATCTTTTCTTCAAAAAAATAGTTATTTGGACGATTGTGGTTTTATTTCCTATAACAATTCTTAATATTTTTTAATCAAATTTTCACCTCATATATATAAATTTTCATGGGTTTTGTTGTCTAGAATTTTTGTAATGAAATTGTTTTCAGCGAGCCAAAAGATTCTTTTTTTAAAAAATATGTTCATCTTCAGATGTAAGAATTTTATGGAAGTAAATGCTATTGTTGATTACGTCCCATGTTGTTCTTAAATTTTTAATAATCAATTGACTAAGATATTTCTTCACGAAATTTGTGTCTTTAACTATTATTACTGTTAGTTACTTTAGTTGAATTTTTTTTGTTATGTCTGACACTACAGTTAAATATTCATATTATAAGCATTTGGCCTATGCCTCTTGAGTGTGGCTAATTAAATCCTGCTTTCCTATCATGCAGTGATAATGGAAAATCAATAAATGCTAAGTTGCACGGACAAACCGAGGAGAATTTTCAAACAGAAGAAAAACAAAACAAGTTTCTGAAGAGTATAATATTATTTAATACTATTTACTGCACTTTTTATTTATTTTTAAGTTTTTGAATGTTATTTTTTCCATTTTTGAATTATTATTCACTGAATTAGATGTTCAAATTTATATTATAAGAATACTTTATATTACAATGCGCACATAGTAATATACTTAAGACAAGTTATAATAGATTATACATTAAATTTGTATTTTATATTGACATTTTCATAAAATTGACTAAATAGTTTATTTTTTTTCGACGATTCCCGTTCAACAAACAGGTACAAAACTAGTTTGAATATAAAATTGGCAAATTTAGCTAGAAAAAAAACACTTTAAAAGTACTTTTATCACCTAAAAGTACTCTTTTACCAAAAGTAATGCAACTCCAAATGGTGCCTAAATATCTAACGAAATTACCTCTTGATTGCAAAAATGGTAATTTTACTACCAAAAAAAAATGAAAGTTACCAATTCTTTTTTTTTTCTGAAGGAATTACCATTTCTTTCACTAATTTTACTACCAAAAAAAAGTGTCAGATACCATCTTAAACCATCTCCTCTTATTCAAAAAGAAAAATGGATAATTTCAAAAATTTCCCCGAGGTTTCTAACAATGTCACTAGACTCTCCTGAAGTTTTCAAGATTACACAAACCTCCCCTGAGGTTAAGGTTTTGTTAACAAAATTAGTTCAATTAGAAATAGTAATATTAAAAAGGTACTTGAAGGAGACAGATGAAACTTTTATTTTATAAATACCCCTTATGCATGTATATAAGTTGTATTAGTAAAAAAAATAAAAATAATTAAAAGTTAGAAACAATTAATACATACATTTCACCACTTAAAAGTTCACATTTAATAAATTAGGCAATACAAATAAGCAACAAAACTACACTAATAATCATAAGATTCAAAACGACCTTCTTTCGTTTGTGATCATTAGAGTAGTTTTGTTGCTTATTTGTGTTTTCTAATTTATTAAATGTGAATTTTTTGAGCGGTGAAATATGTATATTGATTATTTCTAACTTTTAATTTATGGAACAAAAATTTCATCTCTCTCCTTAAAGTACTTTTTTAATGTTCCTTTTTTTAATTGGACTAATTTTGTCATCAAAACCTTAACCTCAGGGGAGGTTTGTGTAATTTTACAAATTTCAGGGAAGGCTAGTGAAATTATCAGAAAGTTCAAGGGAGGTTTCTCAAATTATCCCAAAGAAAAAACAAAAGAAAATCCTCCACGGCTGCTGCAGCCTGCGGCCATCTCCTCAACACTGCTCACCTAAATTGATGATCTTGCTTAATTTTCAATTCGCCTTCAAAGCCCCATCGCTCAAAGGGATTCCTTTTGCCCATTTAGGGATTCCATGACTTAGAAAGTTCAGCAAATTTCAGTTGAATTCTTAGTACTTTACCTTGATTTCTCTTTTCTCCCTTTCTGTTATGGTACAGAACCAGAGTCGCAGCAATATGAGAATGTTGCAAACTCAAAATATGGGTTAATCGCGGCAAACAATCAATGGAACAGTGAATTTGGAGATTAAAAGATGAACTCAACTTTCATTAATGAACTTCAATATTAGGTTACAAGAACAGAGAATACGAATTCAGTGAGGAAGGGGAAAGAAATTGAAGGAAAACTTGGGAGGAGGGAAACGAGATTGGTGGCCCAAATCTCTTACAATCAAAGCTGGAAAATAATGACAAAAGCTACTCTATACCGCAGACATGCCTGCTTATATCACTATCTGTGCTAACAAACTTTCAACTAAACCAATGAACTCTAAACACGTGTCCTTTCATAGCTACAAGTGGCAATGGTCCTCAGTTTCTGTTCGAAGCAGATGAAACCCAGCAAAGGCGTGGTTTGTGGGCACGCCTTCGATGACTCACTTATGCAAAACTTCACGCTTTCAGCTTCTGACATCACGACTTCTTCATTTCTGCTTCTTAGTTCATTTCTTCAGTTCCAGTCTAACCTTTTAGCTCCATCACAATTTCATGTTTGTTCAGGGTTCCGACGACTCTTTTGAAATTCACGAGGGCGGCAGCTTTGATTTCGATGGGCTTTGATTTTCTCCGGGGCGCTGTTATGATTCACGCTACAACCATAGTCAGTGCAAGTGTGATGGCACATCGACACTCTTGTTGTCTCCATGATTATCATCGGTATTGATCCTAAAGTTACAGTCTTCTTTGTTTTCCTTTTTCCGCCTTCATTTTGTGGCTTTCTTATTATTTTTAATGGGTTTCCATTTTTCAATTTCATCTAGGGTTTAAATTACTGATAAATTTTTTATTATTAAAAGAGTAGGTTGACTGGAATGAATCCATCATCTCATAAATAGTTCCTCTTCACATTTGGATGCCATACTATATGTAGTTTTCTTCTGGTATCAATCTAAATTTTTTGTTTTTGATTCTATTTGATCCACGTTTAACTACTTGCTGCTGAGAGTATGAAAATGCAATTTTAATTTAGAGGAATTTACTTTCATTTGGTGATGCAATGATTCTTAGGGATGTGCTATTGGTACATACAAAGATGTTGAAGGATCTGATGAAAATCTCTGCAAACCTTGTTCCCTTGACTGCCTTCCTAGTCATGCATTTTTTATCTATGTATGAGGTGATGTAATGCAATGAGCTTTAAGTTTCTTAGAAGTCCATTTCTCAATTATCTGCTTCATTATTGGACATGATAGATCTAACTTTATTTTGGGTATGATTTGCTACAGGGGATGTTACCAAATCAGTTTGTCCCTACAAATGTATATCCAAAAGGTACAGAATGCCCAACTGCTATACCTCTTTTGACGAGTTGATACATACACTTGAAGGTCCCTGGCCATTCTCACTCTTATCAGCATGTCTTGCACTCCTTCTAGCTCTAGTATTGAGCACTTTGAGGATCAAATTGATTGGGTTGGGATGTTCACATATCAATGTGAATTCAACTGAGCTCCAAAATCATCATCATTCTCCTTATCTTCTCACTTTATCTGACGTATGGTCTTCATTAACTTTTCGGTTCTAGGATGCATCTATGTAGTATTGCCAAATTGGCAATTTTTATTTTTACAGTAATTTATTTGCATAACATCTAGGTCTGTGGTGCCAGAGCCGAAGAAACTCAGAGCCATGTCCACATGATGTATTTTTATGGTCCCAATACTTTTAGATAACCGTATAATCTTCCCTATTTGCCTCCCAACGCAATTGTTGAGATTGTGTAAACATTCACATGTAATTTGAAGTTTTTGGGTAGTAGGCAAGGGTTTAGAAGAAAAAAACTTGTTCACCTTGGAACCTTATATGTAGGAGTTTAATTTATTAGTTCTTTTGTCATCTTTGATTACGAGACAATTTTGAATGCTGTACATATTTTTCCTTGCCATTTTAAAAGACTGTGCTTAAGTTCATGATTATTTAGTAACTTTTGAGTTTTACACCTGAAAGTTATTAGTCTTTCTTCTTATTCATTAATTTTTATTCCACAAAGATACATAAGTTAATCTTTGATCCATTTCACTGAGTCAGAATTTTGACTTCTTTTCCAATGAACTGTACTTGGTTGAGGCTCACTTAGCTTCAACTTTCTGGTCTGATACAGCGAGAATATGAGAGTTTTTCTAAACAAAATTTTACTTCATTTGCAAAATTTTCAAGGTTACTCATGTGCTAATGGTGATTAACAGCAGGTATGAAGGTGCTTTGAACAGATTTATAGACGAGATCAACTCCGTTGCAGCATATGAACGGTGGGAAGGGTCAGTGCATAGCACATGCTTGCTTAATCTTGTTCCTGGTCCCGGAAACAATGGCGTTGGAGTAATAAAGTTCACCATTGTCAGGAGTATGTTTAGTCTGAGTATGACCATTCTTGTATATGATCCTGCAGATCGCCAGCATTATACAAAGGAATGAAGGTTTGACTTTGTTGCTAAGAGTGAAACTCTTTGGCCCTGTGGAAATCTGATCAAAATTTTGTGGCTCAGGAATTTGCAGCCTAATACTTCTTTTATGCCCTGCAAGACAATGATGCTAGTATGAATTTGGTGTATTTAGTTCAATAGAGTATTTTCTTATGTTGATATGGCCTATTAATTCGGTGTATTGAATTAAAATAGCTTTAAAAAGTTTATTTATGTAATAAAAGTTGTTTAATTAAGAATTTTATCTGCATATCAGTAGCCAATTGCTTGATTACATATTTGCTAAAGTTGTAAATTAACCAATGTCTGGGCATGCTCATGCGTTGCATTAGGGCTCACACAAGTATTCTAGTCCAAAGAACAAAGAATTTGAGATCATCTACAAAGGCGCTGGAATTGGATGAGAAGTTGGAAGAGGAGAATTTGACGATTCTACTCTTCAAACAGGGCCAATTCCAAGCTTCAAGCAGTCAATTAGCCAACTAAGTCCAATATCATCTTTCTTTGCCCTTTTTTGATTTCCTTCCTCCAATACTCTGTCTTGCTTAAAGCTGATGTGAAGGAATTGTATGTTTTCAGATGTATTATGCATTTAGTCATAGATAGTGTTATAAGTTTATACCTAGCAGTGTAATTTCTGTTCTTTTTTCTATTCTATTGTTTGCCTTTTATGGTCACTTTTGCGAACCTTTCCTTGCCAGACACGTGTCTGTTAAGCATCTTTGGCACTTTTCTTTTGAGGTATCATGAGCTCTAACAAGTCGCTCTAGCTTTAATCGTAAGACCCTTCTGATCCATTACTCACATGACTGCTGTATAAGCTTGTTTCATGTGTTCACATGACATGGTGCATATGCCTTTTTGTTTGTTTTTCTTTTTCAATTATCCTTAGTAATGGATGAGTTTTTCTATGTATTTCTCTGTAGAAGATCAAGATGTTTTAGGTTGTCAATTAATCTTTTGCACTTAATCTAATTGCTATGACATCTCTTGTCCAAAGTATGTTGTTACTTTTTGTCTTATTTGTCCATTTGTGGATTTCCAGCTCCGCAAAAGAGTGTTTCAAGTTTCTCACTAGATACCTCACAACATTTTCTGATGAAGATGCATATGCTATGAATGAAGCAAAGGAAGAAGCAGTCCGTGCTATAGTTGATTTTCTGAAGGCACCTGGCATGTTTCAAGTATCGCTTGTCTGTCTCTTTGAATTGCATATAAAATGGTTGTGAGGAGCCTCAAGGCTTGGTTGAATCTGACTTTATGGAGCATGATTATTCATCTCCAAATGTTACATTAAATTTTTCTTTGCTATAATTTTGAGCTAAAGTGTGACATATATGCTATTGTACTTCATTATCAATATGGTATATTGGAACTTATTTGCGTGATGTGTCACAACATTGTGGAGTCATTTGTACCTTGGAATGTGAAGAAACCTACAACTCATCAATCAAGTTAGATTTTGTTCTTGTTGTCTTGGATTATAGTAGTTGTACTTCTACTTCCATATTTATTTGAATAGTTGATAGATAGACGAACTTGTGAGATGGTATGTCTTCTTGGAATATAGCTATATGTCGACCTTGTAGAAGGTGAAAAGCTGTATGTATTTTATGAAACCAGGGACATAATTTACTTTGTGACTTCTTGTTTTCAAAGACTGGTACTGGCGCCGGTGCACCTGGAAGTTGCTTGTGCTATTATGTTTTGGATAATATTTCACTCTTGCTACATGGATAATGATTCTTTTATGCGTGTTCTTGCTAGTGGGACTACCATGTAAGCCTGCTGTGGCGCAGTTAGAGAAGGATGCTAAACATGCATTGGTATATCAGCTCCTGAAGATCTTCTTGACTCAAGTTTGATGCTTACTCGGATTTTCCTTGTTTCATTGCTGCTGAAAAGCCATTGACCACTTAGTTTCCTCGACAAAATTTCTTTCTTTCGTTGTAGTTTATGTCATTTTTTGGGATAGATATTTTCAGATGAATCTTAGTAGTGCTAGCTTAATTGATAAAGTACACAAATACAACACTCAATTTTCACTGGGGATACCAGATTGCAATACTTATTTAGAAGTTCTTTACAATGATGCATTGGATTGTAAGTTTTTTTTTTTTTTTTGGGTGTGTTCCTAACTCATCTGGAAAATATCTCAAATATGAGGGTGTTCCTTATTCTTTTTAGTCCATTTGGTTTTAGATTAGTCAAAATTTATAATCAATCTGTCATTTTCCTAGTATATTTATTCAAATGGCCAAAATAAGAAATTTGAAATTTATAACCAATTTGTTAACGATCTAATCTATTCAATCAAATGGCAAAAACGAGCAATTTAATGTATTCTTGCTCGTTTTTCCATGGCCAAGAGTGAAATTGGAAAAAACTGCAAACTTAGATGTAAAAAAATGCGATGAATCAATTTGATGTATTCTAAATCGAAAATTTTGATTTGCTAGAGATAAAGGAACTTGATTGCACAGTTGGTTGCCAAGTTATAAGATCTAGATTTAGATCCCTCTAGTTGAAAATATGGGATATTCCCTTGAAATGTTTTTATAATGTAGAATGGTCATCTTGTTTATTCTTGGTGGTTTTATTGATGAACTCGTATAATTTGTATTGTAAATTGGAGAATCAATCAATTTTTGTTATAGCGATGATAAGGTTCATATTTTAAAGTACTAAGTTCTACTAAAATAAGAAAATATAAAAATAATGTTCTACAACAATAAGCATTGAGATGAATTTAATAACAGTGACGTTTATGGAATATTAGGTACAAACAATTGCTAAATAAGTTCTTTAGCAAATGCACTCCTTGATCAACGTGGTTGTTTAGAATAATGACGCTAAATTAGTAGCAATAGTTATGAGTTTTTATTGATAGGATATGTTTTCTGTGTAAATGAGGCGCTAACAAGAAGAAATATTTTATTGACGAATTTTTTTATATTTTTATGTAGTCCCGAATACTAGGATAGAGATTAATCTTTCATACAACTAGAAATGCTATTTATAATGATCAGTCTTTTTTTGTGACTTTCAACAAAATCTTCCACAAAATCTTCACCGAAAAGGATACTTTCGTATGAGGGCTTCCACCTCGGCTATCCCAATTGTGCTCCTAAAATGAGGGAGTTGGCCGAAATCTATTCTGGTGAGGTCTAGTGGAGCCGCTGGCTCCAATACCCCCTCATCTCGGGATATCTCAGATTCGAGGTCGTCGTTATATAAGACCTCGGACTCCGTCTCCTCGGCTTCCGGAGAAATCTCGGCTCTTTCTCCTCCTAGGTTGGCAAAGGTGTCTTCAACCTCCTCGGAAGGGTCGGAGCTCTCCGCTTCTTCGAAGTTCGGCCTCATTGTCTTTTTATGCGTATGAGCTATTCTAGCCATACTTGAAAAAGAAAATGGACTTACTATTTTCTAAAGAAAGTAGAGGTCAGCTACTTCGCGCTAGCAAAAAATAATCTCAATTGATTGCCTCGGTTGAGTTGATGTAACTTTCTCTCACAGTGAAAGTAAAAGGTGAAAAGCCCTCTATTTATAGGAGGGGAAAGGCAAACAGGCAGTCGTTTTGAATTTCAAAAGACGTGTCCCCTCTTTTCTCATTAATGAGTGACTATTCGTCTGACATCCGTTCAATGCATCCCTCAATGTCCAAGCCTTTATTTCCCCCATTGAAACTTGGCTTACCATCATCCCAATGTGAGCCACATGTCTTGTCATTGTTCTGCGACTTAGCCTGGAGTAGGGAGGCATGCTAGCTTTCCCCTCCCCAAGGCTGGGGGGCTTATTGAGGGCGTTCACCTCGTCCCTCCTCGATTTTACGACTGGGTGAGGTGACCTCCGCGAGTCCCTTGCCACCTCGGCTCACTGTCTCACCCCCTAGGGTCGGCCTCAGTCTCTCCGAGGCGGCTTCACCTCAGCTTGACTTCCTATCTGACATCTAACATACCACAGGAAAGGTTGACTTGTACACGACGGAATGACATGATAGTGACATGACTATTGGAAATAGTTAGTGATAAATTCCACATTGAAAGTATGTGAAGTATGGAAGAGGTTTATAATCAAGGGCACACGTATTCAAATCAATTTGGATGGTAGGAAATTTTGGAGGGAAACTTCAAAATTGCACATGCATTTGTCATGTTGACTATTAAATTAAAATATAAATTTAATGGTCAAAAGATTGGCACTTGGCACTTGGGCACTTGGATCTTAAGAACCAAAATTAATTTTAATTAATTTCGTTTTAATATTTCTTCTTAACTAAACGGTTTCCTTTTAGGGGTTATATCTGATGATACAGCGCATGCAACCGTTAAGTGTCTATTTATTTTTAAAAGGTACATATTCATGAAGAAATACGTTTCTAAAAGACATGACATTTCTTTTGGGGTACCTGAACATTATAAATAAGAGTGTACAGATAACAAAAAACTCTCTTTTTTTTTTTTACTTCTGATTTTCCTATTCTTCTACTTCGTTCAAAACAATATTCTCTAAACTGTTTTTTGAGAGAATTTCTACATACTACTGTGTGGAAATTCTGGTTGGCTTTGTTATTCTTAGATGGAATTGCTCAAACCCAGTAGTAGAATAGTGAGAGCAAATTTCCTTAAGGAAAGTGAATTTTCACGTCAAAGCCGTTTTCTGTTGTCATAGTTATTACTGTTTTACTAACAATGACCACTGCTATGTCCTTTCTATCAGGCCTAAGTCTGACACTGTCAGCCTAAGGCCTATGGGAATTGAAGCTCATCATTCTTCCTACCATATTGTCTATTATAAATACCCTTCCATCCGTAGGAAAGGTACATACATACTCTAACTCAGACACATATTAGAAATACTAAGGCCCTTGCTTTTAGTTTGCAATTGCGTACCACTTGACCGGGGAACAAAGCCCTGTGCTCTTTATGCAGATTTGATAGGTGAATCCTTCGGTTCGGTCCAATCATTCGGAATTCAGCTTTTCACCTTCAAAGCCCCATCACTCAAAGAGATTCCTTTTGCTCATTTAGAGATTCCATGACTTAGAAAGTCCAACTAATTTCAGGTGAATTTGCAGTTCTTTGCTTTGATTTCTCCTTTCTCACTTTAATGTTTGTTCAGGGTTCCTACAACTCTTTTGAAACTCACGAGGGCGGCAGCTTTGATTTAGATGGGCCTCACTCTCCAGCGTTGTTATGATTCACGCTACAACCATTGGCGGTGCAAGTGTGATGGCACTTCCCGAAACCCTCCTGAATAAAATTGGCACTCATGCTGTGTCCTCGGTATTGATCCTAAATTTACAATCTTTTTTTATTAGAGAAATTTACTGTCATTTGGTAATGCAATGATTCTAGGAATGCACTATTGGAACATACAAAGATGTTGAAGGATCTAACGAAAATATCTACAAACCTTGTTCCCTTGAGCGCCTTCCTAGTCATGCATTTTTTTTTATCTATGTATGAGGTGATGTAATGCAATGAGCTTTAATATTCTTAGAAGTCCATTTCTCAATTATTTGCTTCATCATTGGACATGATAGATCTAACTTCATTTTGGGTATGATTTGTGTTAGGTCTGGTCCCAGGAAATTGACAAAAGGATTTGTAGGAACCCCTAAAAGACAAATAACAAAGCAGAAATAAGTAAAACAAGAACACAAGAATTTACATGGTTCGGTCAAATTGACCTACGTCCACGGGCGGAGGAGGAGCAATATTTTACTATGAAGAAGAGAGTACAAAAGATGCCTTAGGAAAGTGTTCCTAGGCCCAAAACACCTAATACTAAAACACAAGAGAGCCTAAAAGTATTTAACTAAACAAAAGGTTTAATGACCCAAAGGCCCAAATAGCCCACTAATGCTCTCTTGGTCTTGTGCACTTAACCCCATCACAGGCCCACTATATTTATAGGCAACCAAGGGAAAGGTTCCCTTATACAAAAGCCGATGTGGGACAACGCCACACTAACAAATCTCCACCTTGACGTGTCCCCAACATCAACAGTAGCAAAACTGCTCCACCTTCTCCACATAAACTCCAATGGGCTCACCAACAACGAATACCAACTCAAATCAAGCATTGTTTGAACTTGTAAACTGGAAGAGATTTCGTGAACATGTCAGCAGGATTCTCCTTGGTACTGATTTTCTGAACAAGGACTTTTCGCTCAGCAATAGTATCTCGAATGAAATGAAATTTCACATCAATGTGCTTCGTCCTCTCATGATACATCTGGTCTTTGGTCAAATGAATGGCACTTTGACTATCACAGTAAATAGTAATAACACCTTGATACAAACTAAGTTCGCCAAACAGACTCTTCAACCACAAAGCTTCTTTGATTGCCTCAGTCATGGCCATATATTCTGCCTCCGTAGTAGATAAAGCTACAATAGATTGTAAAGTAGCTTTCTAACTAACTGCACAACCGCCAATGCAAAATACGTAATTTGAAAGTGATCTTCTCCTGTCAAGATCCCCAGCATAGTCAGAGTTTACAAAACCAACCAAAGTGTTATTATTTCTTCCAAACTCCAAACTACAATTTGAAGTCCCTCGCAAGTATCTGAGAATCCACTTCACAGCCTGTCAATATGCTTTTCCGAGACACGACATATACCTGCTAACCACACTGACTGCTTGTGCAATAGCTGGACGAGTACAAACCATTGCATACATAATGCTGCCAACTACGTTGGAATAAGGAACCCGTGTCATATACTCTTCCTCTTCAACTGACTGTGGTGACTGAGTAGCAGATAGTCGAACATGAATAACAAGAGGAGTAGTCACAGGTTTAGCATCTTTCATGCCAAACTTCTCCAAAACCTTTTCAAGATAATTTTCTTGAGTCAAGAATAATTTTCCAGCTCCTCGGTCTCTTTTGAGTTCCATGCCAAGAATTTTCTTAGCTGCTCCCAAATGTTTCATGTCAAATTCACTACTTAACTGCAACTTCAAAGTGTGAATTTCTGACAAATTCTTGGCAGCAATGAGCATGTCATCAACATAAAGCAGCAAATAAATAAAAGAACCATCATCTAACTTCCGGAAGTAAACGCAACTATCATACATGCTCCTTGAATAACCATGACTCAACATAAAAGTGTCAAATCTCTTATACCACTGTCTTGGAGATTGTTTCAATCCATATAAGGATTTTTTTAACAAACAAACATGGTCTTCCTTTCCTTCAATTTCAAATCCCTGAGATTGTTTCATATAAATTTTTTCTTCAAGTTCACTATGTAAAAAAGCTGTCTTAACATCAAGTTGCTCCAACTCCAAATCATACATGGCAACTAAAGCAAGCAAAACACGAATAGAGCTATGCTTAACAACATGTGAAAATACTTCATTAAAATCAACACCTTGTACCTGACTATAGCCCTTTGCAACCAAACATGCTTTATACCTTGCATCTTCAACTCCTGGAATACCTTCTTTCTTCTTGAAGACCCATTTGCATCCAACAATTTTCTTACCTGAAGGCGGCTTCATAAGAACCCAAGTTCCATTTCGATGGAGAAACTCAATTTCTTCATTTATCGCAACCAACCACCTAGCAGAATCATCACAAGAAATCGCATCTGAATAAGTAATAGGCTCATCAACTACATCAGTTTCTTCTGCGATAGACAAAGTATATGCAACCAAATTTGCATATTTTTGTGGTGGTCGAATATCCCTCATTGGTTTATCTCTGGCAATGAAATATTCTTCCTCTTCTGAATTATTTTCATCGGTAGATTCAGATGCATCTACTAGCACTTGTTGAATAGAAGGACCAGAGACTACCAATTTTCATCAGATTCAGATCATCTACTAGCTGCTTCCAATCTCAAGCTCCACTGCTTATCTATTATCTGTTTGACAAGAACTAGAAGACTCCTTCTTGGAAGATAACATAGAGAATTCATCAAAAGTAATGTCTCTACTGATTATAAATTTTGGAGATTCAAGGAAAATACACTTTTTAGCACGAGATTCTAATTTTCCATCATTTACATGCATGTATGCTGGACACCCAAAAATTTTAAAATCAGAATAATCAGCAGGAGTACCTGACCAAATTTCCTCAGGAGTTTTGAAATTAACGGCAGCAGAAGGAGCACGGTTAACAATATAACAGGCCATAGAAATTGCTTCGGCCCAAAAATCTTTGGCCAACCCTGCGTTAGAGATCATGCACCTCGCTCTCTCTAAAAGTGTTCTGTTCATACGTTCGGCCACACTATTTTGCTGAGGCGTCATCCTGACAATGTGATGCCGAACAATTCCTTCATTCTTGCAAAATTCATTAAATTCTCTTTCACAAAATTCCATACCATTATCTGTTCTAAGCCGTTTGATCTGTTTAACTGTCTGTTTCTCAATCAAAACTTTCCATTGCTTGAAAGTGAGGTAAATATCATTCTTATGTTTAAGAAAATAAACCCAAACTTTTCTTGAATAATCATCAATGAAAGTCAACATATACATGGCACCACCCTTAGACGGAACACGAGATGGACCCCATAAATCTGAATGAATATAATCAAGAGTACCTTTCGTCTTATGGATCGCTTGAGAACTGAAGCTAACTCTTTTTTGCTTCCCAAATATACAATGTTCATAGAATTCTAGTGACCCAGTACTCTGACCGCAAAGAAGTCCCATTTTGCTTAGTATGCTCAGGCCTTTCTCGCTCATATGTCCCAAACGCATATGCCACAATTTAGTGATGTCAGAATCAGACAAAGATGATGATAACGAAACTGCAACCGAGCCTGTGACAGTAGATCCCTGCAAAACATATAAACTACCAACCCTGCAAGCTTTCATTACAACGACAGCACCTTTAGAAACCTTCATAATGCCATTTTCACCTGTGTATTTGCACCCAAGAGCCTCTAGAGTGCCCAAAGAGATGAGATTCTTTTTCAAATCAGGAACATGTTTAACATTAGTGAGCATCCTCACAATACCATCATACATTTTAATTCGAATTGTACCCTTACCAACAACATTATAAGCGGCATTATTATCCATCAAAACAATTTCACCATTATAAGATTCATAAGTGGAATATAAATCCCTATTGGGACACATGTGATAAGAGCACCCCGAATCTAAAATCCACTTATTTTTAGACCTTGTCCTGTCATCAGTCACAAAGAAAATACTTCCTTCATTCTCATCAGCTGCAACACCAGTTTCGGCAGCCTCAAAATTTTTTTGCACTAGATTTCCCCTTTTATTTCAATTTATTTTTCAATTTGAAACAATCTGCCTTAACGTGCCCCATTTTATGACAATAATTGCACTCCACATTTTTATGTCTGGATTTAGATCTAGATTTAGATCTACTTTTATTAAATTCTCTTCTCTCAGTTCTGTCCCTAACAACCAGACCTTCTGCATGGCCTCCACTAAATTTTTCAGTAATATCCCTGTCTATCTGCTCCTTAGATTTTAATGCAGATTTAATTTTCTGATACAAAATTGTTTCTTTTCCATAAATCATAGTATCGCGAAAATGTTTAAAAGATTGGGGAAGGGAACACAAAAGTAACAGGGCCTGATCCTCATCATCAATTTTTGAATCTATATTTCCCAAATCCATAATAATGGAATCAAATTTATCAAGATGTGAGAGTATAGATGTACCTTCAGTCATGCGAAGCATATACAAACTTTGCTTTAAATAAAGCCGATTCTCAACTGTCTTCTTCATGTACAAGACCTTAAGTTTGTCCCACATGGCCTTTGCCGAAGTCTCAGTGGCTACCTCCCGCAAAAGCTCGTCAGAGAGATTTAAGATAATACTGGATCTTGCCTTCTTATCCATCTCAGCAAAATTTGCTTCTGTCACACTCTCTGGCTTTTTCTCAATTCTGTGTATTGCTAGATCAACTCCGTCTTGAACCAAAATGGCCTCCATCTTGAGCTGCCACATCCCGAAGTTGACATTCCTGTCGAATTTCTCGACGACAGTCTTTGTTATTGTCATTGTTGCCACAAAATCCAAAGCCTCCAAAGAAGCTCTGATACCAGTTTGTTAGGTCTGGCCCCAGGAAATTGACAAAAGGATTTGTAGCAACCCTCAAAAGACAAATAACAAAGCAGAAATAAGTAAAACAAGAACACAAGAATTTACGTTGTTTGGTCAAATTGACCTACATCCACGGGCGGAGGAGGAGCAATATTTTACTATGAAGAAGAGAGTACAAAAGATGCCTTAGGAAAGTGTTCCTAGACCCAAAACACCTAATACTAAAACACAAGAGAGCCCAAAAGTATTTAACTAAACAAAAGGCTTAATGACCCAAAGGCCCAAATAGCCCACTAATGCTCTCTTGATCTTGGTGCACTTAACCCTATCATAGGCCCACTATACTTATAGGCAACCAAGGGAAAGGTTCCCTTATACAAAAGCCGATGTGGGACAATGCCACACTAACAATTTGCTACAGGGAATGTTACCAAATCAGTTTGCCCCTACAAATGTATATCCAAAAGGTACAGAATGCCCAACTGCTATGCCTCTTTTGAAGAGTTGATACATAATCTTGAAGGTCCCTAGCCATTCTCACTCTTATCAGGGTGTCTTGCACTCCTTCTAGCTCTAGTATTGAGCACTTTGAGGATCAAATTGAATGGATTGGGGTGTTCATATATCAATGTGAATTAAACTGAGCTCCAAAATCATTATCATTCTCCTTATCTTCTCTCTTTATCTGACGTACGGTCTTCATTAACTTTTTGGTTCTATGATGCATCTATGTAGTATTGCCAAATTGGCAATTTTTATTTTTAACGTAATTCATTTGCGTAACATCTAGGTCAGTGGTGCCAGAGCTGAAGAAACTCAGAGCCATGTCCACATGATGTACTTTTATGGGTCCAAATACTTTTAGAGAACCATATAATCTTCCCTATTTGCCTCCCAACGCAATTGTTGAGCCTATGTAAACATTTGCTTGTAATCTGAAGTTTTTGGGCCGTAGGCAAAGGTTTAGAAGAAAAAATGTTGTTCACCTTGGAACCCTATATGTAGGAGTTTAATTTAATAATTCTTTTGTCATCCTTGATTACGAGAGAATTTTGATTGCTGTATATATTTTTCTTTGCCATTTTAAAAGACTGTGCTTAAGTTTATGATTATTAAGTATCTTTTGAGTTTTACACCTGAAAGATATTAGTCTTTCTTCTTATTCATTAATCTTTATTACACAAAGATACATAAGTTAATCTTTACTGAGTCAGAATTTTGACTTCTTTTCCAATGAACTGTACTTGGTTGAGGCTCACTTAGCTTCAACTTTCTGGTCTGATACAGCGAGAATATGAGAGATTTTCTAAACAAAATTTTACTTCATTTGTAAAATTTTCAAATGTTACTCATGTGCTAATGGTGATTGACAGCAGGTATGATGGTGCTTTGAACAGATTTATAGACGAGATCAACTAAATTGCAGCATACAAACGGTGGGAAGGGTCAGTGCATAGCACATGCTTGCTTAACCCTGTTTCTGGTCCCGGAAACAATGGCGTTGGAGTAATAAAGTTCACCGTTGTTAGGAGTATGTTGAGTCTGAGTATGACCATTCTTGTATATGATCCTGCAGATCGCGAGCATTATACAAAGGAATGGAGGTTTGACTTTGTTGCTAAGAGTGAAACTCTTTGGCCCTGTGGAAATCTGATCAAAATTTTGTGGCTCGGAAATTTGCAGCCTAATACTTCTTTTATGCACTGCAAGACAATGAAGCTAGTATGAATTTGGTGTATTTAGTTCAATAGAGTATTTTCTTATGTTGATATGGCCTGTTAATCATGTGTATTGAATTAAAATAGCTTTAAAAAGTTTGTTATGTATAATTGCAAGTTAAGTATTAAAAGTTGTTTAATGAAGAATTTTATCTGCGTATCAGTAGCCAATTGCTTGATTACATATTTGCTCAAGTTGTAAATTAACCAAAGTCTGGGCACCTTCATGCATTGCGTTAGGGCTCACACAGTAGTCTAGTCCAAAGAACAAAGAACCTGAGATCATCTACAAAGGTGCTAGAATTGGAATAGAAGTTGGAAGATGAAAATTTGACGATTCTACTCTTCAAACAGGGCCAATTCCAACCTTCAAGCTGTAAATTCCATAGACCTACTAGGAACCATTTTTGCTATCTCCATGGAATTTCCATAGAAATTCTTTCTGCAAGAATATGAAATACTTACTTCAAGTGCCTTCACATTATATTCACACTTTCGAGTATATATCCATTTGCACAAATTCAAAGAAAGAATTAAGAAATCCAAAACCATTATACTCAATGTCATTTAACAGTGCATTTAATTGCAACTTTAAGATTCATGCTCACAAGTTGCAAAAATAATATGGTACCACATGAGATTCTACACATTCATCTTTTTCCGTTATTCACACTAGAAATCCATGTTATTGAGAATCTTCAATGATATATCAGATTCTTTGCATTAATTTTTAGCAAAGGAAAAACCCCCATTATTTTAGTGCTTTAATGATACGCAACTAAACACATATCGCATTCAAAGATCCAAGTTCTTTGCATATTAGCATAGAAAATTACTATGAACCCACTATTTGTCACAACTTTTTAACATGCAATGGAGTATATATCTATTGCAATTAGAGTGAATGACCCAATTAATCATACCCATTGGAAGCTCACTTTTACTTGTTAAGAAGGCACCTTTAAAAATTTCCTTCAAAATGCATGGCAGCAACTTGTCTAGTGCAGCAACAAGTTGTAATTGTTCAGCAATTTGAACTCTTTCGGATCTACTTCTCTGGTGCCATATTTTCCTATTAAGCCTTCCAAGACTTTTGGTATTAGGACAAGAAGTTTCATAGAAACTATAAAAGTCATTATAATACTAGCAATGGAATTCAACAACTTCCCTTTTTCTTAAATTTTTCTCCACAAGCATTCTTTTATTGTTAATATGTTTCATTGGTTGAGATCTTCTCATTTTTCGTCCATAGGTAGGCTCAAGTGACTTGTAAGTTGAACTCCATCTTGTTCTGAACCACTTTAAAATTGTTGCTCCGCTAGAACAACTATACAAATGTCAAATAGAAAAATTAACAATAGTTATAATAATAATTATAACTATAATTAAATAGTCAAAATAATAATATGATAATGCACAAATGTAATGGGTTGAGGTATGGATATTTCGCCTTCTTTAAGATTATTTAAGCCTCTGCGAAAGAATCAATTTTCGTGTAGTAGAATCTTCGGCTTGTTACCCCAAGGATATAACAGTCCAACTACACATGCTGTTACTCTCATTAGTCTGTACAACTAAGAGAGTATAAATTTTTTTTGCCAATACATGAGATAGAAAATAACAAAAGAGTAGATATTTTCTCTTATGAATTGTAGCTCAAAAAACATAAGTTGTTGTAGCATCTTTTTCTATCTCAATAACCCATATTTATAGATCAAGAAAAATTAGTCAAACATAACCTAACTAATAATATGTTGAGTAGATGCTGAAAATTATTGGCTATTCAAGACACACTCTAATTTGAATTGTAAGTTACAAAATTTATTGGAATTGAAAAGCCATAATTTTATATAACAAATCTTTAGTCAAAAATCATTCAAACACCAATAAATTTGAAAAATATTCACCAATTTATTCTCCTTATAACTTACACATCTAATTGAGAATTTAACAATTTTATTAAAATATTCCAACACCTTATATACATAATCTAGAAAATTTTGTGTTACTTCCATAAAATCATGAAATTATTTCCATAAACTATGGGAGATCTTTTAGCCACAAGCGAGTTATGAATTAACCATATTTTATTTTCAGCTGTAAAGCACATATGTTCAACTTCTAATCGATTACCTAAACTTAATTTCACTTCTATACTTTCACAGATGCCATTCCCATAAAAGACTCTCACACTCATTTGGAGGAGTCCAAAATGCAAGTTGTTTTCGTAATTTGTCATCCTGGATTAGATCTACTAAAGGGGCCAATTGTAGTGTGGTAAATTATGACCATCCCCCACTTCGTGTCCACCAAATTATGAGGTGTGGCCCAAGAGTTTATTTTTATTCTTTTATTTTTTTATGTCAATTACTTCTGTACAGCTTGAAAGTTCTTTGATGGAGACTTGGAAGCATGTTGTTAATACAGGCAAAAAAATAGTAAGATTTTGGTGATTTTGAGGTCATTCATGTTTTTTTGTTAAAAAAATAGATGCATCAGTTATTTCACCTGCACCCGCTGTGCATCAATTTTTTTAGGCAATAATATTTTTATAATCAAATTTATCCTAATTTAAAGGAAAGGAAAATCTAAAAAAACTGTATATCAAGGGTTAGTACCTCTACTTTTTTTTTTTTTTTTGGTAAGAAAGTACATCTACTTACTACTCAAAGAGGGATTTAGTCTTTCTGTCAACCTGCCGGAGTTTGCTCTGGTGTTTGTGGCTGTGGGGAAGAGAGAAGAAAAAACACGTCGGAGTTTTGGGAGCAACACGTGTCGTGGTTGAATGGCACCGGATTGACGTTCCTACAGTGGGAAGGCCAATAACATACAATTCCATGATAAAGAGGGTCAGGCCAAAATCCCCTCCATCCCATTGATATTGCATACTTTCTTTGTTGGATGGTTCTAAATTATTTGTCATTTATATAAATTAGTTGATATATTTCTATTTAATTTCTTCATTTAGTCATTTACTCCTCAGGCACTCCGTAAAAGTTCAATGCATGTTTTTTTTTTTTGAGTCCACGTACTATTATCAAGAAAGTAAAACAACTACTTTTTTGTAGTATGTAACAGTTATCAAGTAATTAAAATCACAACAATCTAAGATTTGGTAAAACTTTCAAATATCTAAGATTTTCCACAAAACCTAGGATTGAACAAATATCATAGCCCCACAATTCTTTATGAGTTAGAAACTACACATCAAGTTTCAAATTCTATCCACTATTAATAAAAATTGTAATTCTTGAACTGCGACAAACTTTATAAGATGTAAGGAGCAATATTTACTGCATACATATACATGTATTGTTTCTTGGCTTGATTTGTCCTCATAAATAAGATCATTGCATCGATTTTGGTGAAGAAAAACAATTAGTCGAAGCTCAAACTGCAACTATTATAACATCTTCAACAATTACAATAGTGTCAAGAAAGACACCACGTAAAATGTTGTTTATTAGGCACTTACAATATTGCAAAGTAAGGTAAATTACAATATGACGGTAAATTACTGCATCATAAATACGCTTCTGAAAGTACAGGCTTTATTCGTACGCGCCCAGCTTAAAATCTATTTGTTCTCTGAAATCTCCATGTGCAATCCCTTGGGGTAACGAATACCAGTAGGTGTCCGGATTCTCTCTGCTCCGTTGGTAACTCTCCAGCTGAAAATTCAAATTAGACAGTCTTTCTTGAAAAATCGAAGAAGTTAAGTGGACATCAATTTATAATATATAGGAATTAGCTTCTTCTATATGTATTTAAGCGAAGATGGTGGGAATTGTGATTTGGAAATCCTTACGTGTATTTTGTGACCAAGTAATGCAGAAAAATTGACATCTGCACCTTTGCATAGTCAGCACCAACGCAAAGCCTCGTACCACCAGCAAATGCCATGAAATTTTTTGATCCCATGTGTAATTCTTTGCCCTTTTGATTGAAAAAACAGCAGAAAAACCCTAAATCATTTTTACTTGATTTTGTTTAACTTTTGTTTTGTAAGTTTATCTTTCTTGTGTGCATATATTGCTCAAATATGTCGATGATCAAATTACCTCCCATCGCCATGGGTTAAATTCATGGGGGTTTGCATATACATTAGGATCCAAATGAACACATGATGGACAAACCATTACCGTCCAGCCAGCAGGAATTGTATACCCTGCAAATCATTCGCACTTATTAGTCAAAACTGGAAGTTATAATGGTGGAAAAGAGGAACCAAGGAAACAAATCATTTATTTTCTATATTTTTACTCCCATGAAAAAATGCCCAACCCAAGTAGTTATTAAAGAGAGTTTTTCTTTCTTCTTTTTTTTTTTTCCTTTTTTGTGCAGGAGAAAGGTATCACTGGTCCAAAATAAAGAAAGTGTGACAAATGATTTTCAAGAAGATGCCAAATGACATATTGAAGCGTACCTTTTACTTCAACTTCCTTGACAACTTTGCGCAAAATCCCAGGAGTAATATTTGCAAGCCTAAGTGTTTCATTTATAACCTACAGTAGACAACAAAACTTAAGATGTAAATGGTCTAGCTCACTATATGATTCAAATGATAGATACAATGAAATGTCTGGTTAATTGGAGCGTACCATGTGTGTGAAAGTCATAGACTTGTACTCTTTCCAAGAAACAGCAGAACCTTCCGTTTCTCGCATTTTAAGAATATTTTCATGCTCTCTCTACAAAAACGAATGACTATTTAAATATGAAGTAATCTTTCATATTTAAAACAATGCACACTATCGGTATATATAGAATATTAATCATTTAAATATTGAACTTGCAGAAGAATTGGAGAATTAAAGGGTAAATACAGATGACAACGGGAGAAATTGTTTCGGAAAGTCACGGACCTTTAGTTCAGCCATAACACGTGGATGGCCATCTAGATACCTCAAGGCCACAGTCAAAGCTGTTGAAGTCGTTTCATGGGCAGCAAATAGAAACAAAAATACCAGGTCCCTCGCAATTTCTTCGTTCAAAAAAGTGTCTTCTTTCTTTATTTGCTCAAGTAAATGGTCCACAAAGTCTTTCGAAGTGTCATTGCCCGAGCGCTTCCTCTCAAAGATGTCCTTGATGACCTTCATTGCTTTCTTACGTCCCTGGAAAATGAAAACCATATAGTTCGTTCAATCTGATACGGCATTTATGAAAGCATATATATTTTACGTAGTCATATATTGATAATGAATATGTTTTTTTTTTCTTGTTGGTATAGTGAACATCGATCTTTCAATATAAAAAGAATTCCAAATGACGAACAACAACAATAACAATTGATTACTTGTAAGCAAGCATGGAACGGTGTTCCAGGGATGTTGAGAGGAAATGAGATCAAGCCATCCATGAATGCCTTATAACTGTCTCTCAATTTTTGCTGATCCTTGCTTTCTTCATAGCCAAGCATCTTCTTGGCAGCATATTTAAATACCAACTGGAGAAAATGAGATTGTTCATTACTACTTTTCATGCAATGCTCTGTACGTACAGTCCGAATTCATCCTGATTAATATAATCAAATAGTAGCATGCTGATTAATTTACCTCTGATGTTCCATCTTTAGCATCTAATTTTCCAAGTTTACTCCAAGAACTTAGAGATTCTTGAGTGCTGGCATCCATTTCATATATTAGCTTCTCTCTTAAGGCTTCGGGGCTAACAAGCTTGAACGTTAAGCTCTTGAGGTACTTGTGGAAGCCTCCATGATGGGCAAGTACACTTTGTTTCCCAATTATCTGGAAGAGACTCTCAGTATACCAAATTTGGAAAGCATTACCTTCTTGCTGGAAGACGCGGAAGTTGAAGTCAGCATCAGTTGATACAACGACTGGCTGCCCAACCATGCTCGTGCGAAAAATTGGCCCGTACCTGAAATTTCCCGAAGAGGGAAAAAAGGAAACAAAGGAAAGCTAGTTAGGATAAAAAATTCTTAACTATTACTGCTGTCATATTATTAAAATATATATATGCGATAGCTGGTTAAGAAGTGGTTAGATAACCACGGGAGTATTGAGGTTGGCCTAATGATTAGGAGAGGGTATTAGAGTTTTCTCTACAGTAATTCAAGATTTGAATTCTGTATCAGATAATCGAAAATGAGAAGGGTGTGGAGAAAAATATGAGATAAGAAAAAAAAAAGGGTTAGACATACTTAGCCGCTCTTTTTTGTACGAATGGTGGAATATCATCTGATGCATAAGGGGTGAAGTACTGAATTGTTTCTCCTATAATTGGCAGTCCCATCGAACCTGGTGGTAATACCCCGTTACACTTGGGGTTTCTCCACCTGTATACCCAGTGGCTGAAAAGCACAATAATGAGAGCAATAATAGCACAAGCAAACAACATGGTCCTTGGTTAGTGTAATGGAAATGTAGGGGAAAAATGAGAAGAGAGTAGCTACAATTGAGATGTTGTTTGCTATGAAGGAATCTTGGAAGTTGGAGCTGCTTAAATAGATGGAGAGCACAAGCTCTGACAAGGACGCGCTGTAAGAATGTTGGCGATAGACATATTACCTTTTCTTTTATGTTATTGCAACAATAAATACTTTCACCTGTAATTTATAAAGAGTCAAAAGGAAAAATGGGCTGCGGTGCATGGTCAATGTAGAGACCAATAGCGCTTGGTCACGGCGGCTACGGAGGCCCACGAAAAAGTCTATCTTGTACAACGCCGGCTATAGATGCAAGCCACGTGCGAGGAAGATACCTTGTGATATTTTTTTTTTTTTTTTTCGAAACGTTAGATGATTTTATAGATAGTAAATCTATACAGATTCAAGTAAAGACTTGAAAGAACATTACAATCAGTGTATCCTAACACTGAGGAATCCAAAATTCCTGATCCTCTATCAATTCAAGCGCTTGCACGCTAAACCAGTGACTAATATGGTTACTATTCCAATTTACTAAACAAAAGGAGCACATGTGGAACAAGGACTGAAGGCTGTCGATATCCTCCAACAGAGTGACCATGCGCATATCCTGAACTTTCCTTTGCTGAATGAGATTGTACGTTCGTTTGTTCTGGATTTGCACTTCAATCCTTTCCATTTGTTGACCAGCAGCTTTACACAGCAGAAGTTTGATGGCTGTTAGTTCGTCTATGACTTGGTGACCAGAACTTCTTTCTTGTAAGGTCCAGCCTCGCATCATGTTTTGATTGTCCCTAGAGACTGTGACTCCTATTCCCACTTGAGGCGTGACTTTACTTCTTTCTGCTGCAAACCTTAATCTCAGAATGTCTTCCATTTCTTCCTGGTGCTGGGGGGTTCCATCAGTTCCCTTGTTCCTTCTGTACTCGACCTTAAAGTCTTTGTCGCTTCCTCTTCATACTCCAACCATTCCTCCTGAGCTTTTTGTATTATTCTCAGAGGGGGGTACTGCTTAGCATTGAACTCCTTTGCATTTCTACCTTTCCAGATTTGCCATAGAATATTCGCTGTTAGGGAGATGTGTTTGTTTCCCTCAATCCTCTTGGTAGCTTCCAGCAATGTATCCCACCACCTACTAAAGTTACCATGCTGATCTAGTAGGCCTTCCCACTGAATAGGTGACATTTTCCACACTACTTTGACCTGGTTGCAATCAAGCAGAGCATGCTCAATCGTCTCACCTTGCTCACCACAATTTCTGCATATTGGATCACCTTGTTTGGTTCTATCAAAGATGAGTTGTCTAACTGGTAACACCTGGTTCAGGCATTTCCACAAGAAAATCTTCACCTTATTTTTGATATTCAGCTTCCACAGGTGCTTCCAGCATTTTTTCCTATTCGAGCTCCAGCTTGTACTAGTTACCTCCTTGTTTACCTGCTCCCGTTCCATTAGGCCTTCAGCTTGTACTTTGTAGGCTGATCTCACTGTATAGTTCCCATTTGAGCTGTGAACCCAGTAATTGCTGTCCTCTCTGTTGGTTAGGCTTATGGGGATGCTTAGAATGCACTCTGCCTCCTTGGCACTAAAGTTTCTGAAAATCAGATTTTTGTTCCATCTCTTCTGGATGATCAGCTCCTCTACTTTAAGCAGATTACATCCCTGTGGTTTCTGTGAAATAACCTTTCCTTGATGGTTATCCGGCAACCAGCTATCCTCCCATATATTGGTACTCTTCCCATTGCCTATTCTTCTCCTGGTTCCTAGCTCTACCAGTTGCCTTGCTCCCATCAGACCCTTCCAAATCCAAGATGCATTCCCAGCTACTTTGCACTTAAGCAGCGATTGTTTGGGATGGTATTTGTCCTTAAGCACTTTACTAACCAACAGATTTGGTTGTGTGATTAGCCTCCAAACTTGCTTACCCAGTAGAGCTGTATTGAATGCCCCTAGCTCATGAAAACCCAAACCTCCTTCCTTTCTGTCCAGTGACATTTTATCCCAAGCTCTCCAGTGCATCTTGTTCCTTCCATTTGCTTCACCCCACCAGTAGTTTGCCATCACCGCATTAACCTCTTTGCATATCTGCTTTGGTATCTTGAAGCATGACATCGTATACGTTGGCATTGCCATTACAACAGATTTGAGCATCACCTCTTTGCCTGCCGCACTTAACAGCTTGTTTTTCCATTTTTTCAACCTCTGTTGGATATTATCTCTAATATAGCCAAACAGTTGTTGTTTCGAACCTGTGACCACCATAGGGAGTCCCAGGTACTTGCCTTGGTTGACCTTCTGGATATTTCCGAGTGCTTGGCAAACTTCCACCTTGGCTTCCTGTTCCAGATTCGTACTGAAAATGACTGAGGATTTTTCTAGGTTGATCAGCTGTCCAGTGCCTCTTTCGTACACTTGGAGTATCCTCCTCAGCTCTGAAGCATTTTGATAGTCAGCTTTACAAAAGATCAGGGAATCATCTGCAAAAAACAAGTGGGTTAACCGAGGCCCTTGTCTACTGATTCGCATGCCTTCCATTCTTCTATCCGTTGCTGCCTTCTGGAGGAGATTAGTGAAGCCTTCAGAGCAAAGCAGGAATAGATAGGGTGACAGCGGATCACCCTGTCTAATTCCCCTTTGTGGTATCACGTATTCCTTCACCTCTCCGTTGATCATAAAGGAGTAGGAAACCGAAGAAATGCAACTCATTATCCAGCTCCTCCATGTTTCATTGAAACCCATCTTCTGCATTACCGCTTCCAGAAATCCCCATTCTACCCTGTCATAAGCTTTTGACATATCTAATTTCACAGCCATAAAACCCTCTTTCCCAAGTCTTTTGTTTTTGAGATAATGTAGGAACTCATGGGAAATCATTATGTTATCTAAAATTTGCCTACCAGGGATAAAAGCTGATTGATTTTTACTAATGCAGTAGTGAAGGACTGGTTTTAATCTGTTAGCTAGGATCTTCGCTATGATTTTATACACAGTAGTGCATAAGCTAATGGGTCTATAGTGCTTAAGAGATGTAGGAATCATGACTTTAGGAATGAGAGAAATAATGGTGTGATTGACAGACTTAATGAGATGACCCGTATGGAAGAATGTTTGAATAGCACCAACCAGATCTTTTTTTATTATGTTCCAAAATTTCTGAAAGAAAATAGGCGGCATGCCATCTATACCTGGTGCTTTGTCTGGGTTCATGGAGAAGAGGGCAGCTCTAATTTCCTCCTCTCCCACAGGTTTAGTTAAATTTGCATTCACTCTCTCAGAAATCGTGTGTGGTATACCATCCAAGACCTCTTCCATATCCCGTGGTTCTGATGTTGTGAAGAGCTGCCTATAGTAGTCAGCAATTTCCACACCTAGCTCTTCCTCACTTTTAGTCCAAGTGTCATCCTCTCTTTGTATCTCCGTCATTCTATTCCTTCTCCTTCTCCCCTCCACGCTGGCATGAAAGAAGCTGGTGTTCTTATCACCTGCTTTCAACCATTGCAGCCTAGCTTTCTGACTCCAGTAGACTTCCTCTTCTCTATATGCCTCTTTCAATTTCTTTTTTAGACCATTTCTGATATCCTTCTTGTTTTCCACGTCCCTAGTTTTCAGCTCCTGCAGTTGGCTCTTGAGCACTTCAATATCCTTCCTCGCATTACCTTGTACCTTGTTTTTCCACTGCAACAAATTCACCCTACACCTCTTCACTTTCTGGGTTACTCTATACATCCTTGTGCCTTCATCTTCTTGATCCCAAGCCTGTTTGATGATATCATTGATCTCTGGATTTTGGAGCCACCTTTTATCAAAATAGAACCTTTTCTTCCTCCTATTCTGACCTGGCTTGGTATCAAAGATTAGCATACTATGGTCAGAAGAAAAGGTGTCCTGGTGTTTACATATGACCCTCTCAAAAGTTTGGAGCCAGGAATAACTACACAACCCTCTATCCAGCCTTTGTTTCACTTCCCCAGCTCCCTCCCAATTGTTACACCAAGTCCATGGATGACCCTCAAAACCCACATCCATCAGTTGGTTGTCGTTAATGAAATCCTTAAAAGCTTTGAAACTGCTCTCCTCCCTCCAATTGCCACCCCATTTCTCCTCATTTGACACTATGTCATTGAAATCACCTGCTATTAGCCACTTGTCCCCCCCACAATCTTTTCCTCGCCTGAAGCACCTTCCATTGCTGCTTCCTTACTTGATCCTCACAATCAGCATAGACACCTATAAACCACCAGTCACACTTTTCTTCCTTGTCCTCAATCTGAGCTTCAATAGTGAAAGCAGTCTTAATCACTTGTTTTATTCTTATATCCTCCTTCCATAGCAGAGCCATACCTCCAGCCTTGTGCATAGCCTCTACAAAAACAGCTTCCTCAAACTGCAGAATATTTTTTACTTTTTCCATATATTTACTCCTATTTTTGGTCTCACATAAGAACACTATGTCTGGAGAGGAGAGGTTCTTCACCTCTCTCAACTGGGGAATTGTCAAGGGACTCCCCACACCTTGACAATTCCACACCAGTACCCTCATTTAAACCTTTGGGTCCTTAAAGGGTTGGACCCCTCTCCCTTATCTCCTGGCTTTGATTCGTTGCTTTCCCCTCCCACCTTCTTTCTCTTTCCTTCCAGACTTACTTCCTCATCAATGTCCATGTCACGTTCCCCCTGAGTTCCTTTCCTTTTCCCATACTTCCTTTCCCTCAAGGTATTCGAACTCAACTCCTGCAATGATTGTCTTTGTTTCTTAGGCGACCTTAACACTCTCAGTATTCTTCTAGCCTGTTTCACCAGAGCCTCTTTCACCTTAGGTCCTTTCAAAGTTGCCATGCCTTCCTCCTCCCATACTGGTGTATTTTCCTTATTGCTTTCAGACCATGGTGTTTGGACTGTTGCTGTTGCTTTTTCCTCCTCCAGCATTATACAGTCACCATTTGATTCCCTAACCCCTATGCCTTCTTCCTGTCCTGTTCCATCAGTTACCATCGTGCAATGCAAGCCAGCCTCCCCACCCACTGCCTCCTCCCCTTTGTTCCAGCTCCTTATGTCCTGTTCAGTTTTCCTACCTGACTCTAGAGGCTTGACTAGTGTTAGTTCCCCGCATTCCTTAAAGACACCTTCCTGTGCCATCTGAATCGCTCCATCCTTCAAAATTCTGCCTTCCTCCCCATTATCCTTTTTGGTTTTACTCATAGAGCTTGTCTCACTGTGTGCGCCTATCCCTATCTCCTGATCCTCAGGTTTCCTTTGCTCCTTCCATTCCCCATCCTGAAGCCTCCAATGGTGTTTTTTAGGATTGAACACTATGCTAGCCTGATTGTTCTGAGTGTGTTTCCTTATAGTGCCAGCTCGCAGCCAAGGACCAAACTGGTTATCCTTTTTCCTTTCCCCACTATTTCCTTGTCTCAGACACGTCCTTTCACTATGTCCTATAATTCCACAATTATAGCAAAAGTCCGGACACCTCTCATATTTAAAACATGCCCATTTAGTTGTTTCCCCCACTTTCACAATAGATCCTCTAAGCAAAGGTTTAGTAATGTCTGCCATCACTAAGATTTTCAGGTGTCTTCCTTCTTTACCTCCCGTCTGAGGAACAATCACCTCTCTAACCTTATGAAAACCTGCACAAATCTTTTTGCCTGCTTCCTTAGACATCCAATGTACCGGCAAATTCCAAACCTGAATCCATAAAGGAGCTATCCTGAAGGCCCTGTCATCCTCCTCAATACCTTCGTACCATTCACTCAATACCAACATTTGGTTATCAATTATCCATGGTCCTCCTAGCAGAATCCTCTGTCTTTCACTCTCTGAAGGTAAAATGAACTGGAACAAGTTGACTCCTAGCTCCACCACTTGCAGATCTTTAGGATAACTCCAAGCAGCTACCACAAAATTCTTGATCCCAGTGTAGTTGGCCACTTTTTCACCCATTACCTTGCCAATCACACTATTTTTACACTCCTTAATTCCCCCACTTAGTTCCTCCTTCTCCAGACTCGCCAATTGAAGCTCTGCACTAGAAAGATCAAAGTTTTGCAAGATTTCTGCCAGCTCATCCGCCATACTAACAGCAGTTCTGGATGGTATACCACACACAGCTCTGAGGGTTTGCAGATCTACCTTCCTGCAGAACAAAAGGCGAGCTCTACCCTATTCTACCACAGAAAAACTCTAGCTGAAAAAAGATACTGACTCTCAACTTGGGAAGGAATATTATGACTGAGAACTTACCTGTCGTCGCTCACTTGAGTAGCACGAAGTTCTGAAAGCGTAATGCAGAGCCGCTATCTCCCAGACGCCTGCTTGCTTCTGTGTTGTAGTGACCCTTCAACTTCTGGCTATAGAAGAATCTATCTTTTACTCACTCTCTGTTTTTCTTTTCTCAATCCTGCTCTACATGCATATTTCCATATTATCCTTTTCTCTTTCTCTTTTACTTCCTTCTCTCTTTGTTTTTTTTTTTTTTTCACCCGGTAAAGACAAACTGTGGTCCTACTTATGGGATTGTTCGAAGTGAGTATTGCAATGGATTGCTCTCTGTTGCTGATAATCCGACAACATCACTCTAACCCCCTACATTAAAGGAACTCAGAAGGCCAAGATTGAAGAAAGTGCGCCAAGAATTTGGCTTTTGGACAGGGTTTAAAAATTCAAACTTCAAAGCAGTATTGTGTCTGTTTGTCGGTAGCTCCCACCAGGGGGAGAGAGAGCTCTCTTTAGAGAGAGAAATGCCTCTACTTTAGAGAGAGGTTGAAAATTGTTTAAATGTTGTTACAATGTGATATTAGGAAAGCTCTGCCACTATTTTTGGCAATAACGATTTTTTTAAGTCTCACCGCAGTGACTTTTGGCAACATGTTGTATACATGTATCAAGCTCCATAAAAGTTGTTACTTTTTACAAGTGAGGATACAGTGTCTTAGCGACCCTCAAAGCTCGTCCGGAACTTGACATTATTGTATCCTCACTTGTAGCCTAATTGAGTAATTACCTTCATAAATAAATCTTGTCTACAACTTTTTGTTCTACAACCTTACGGGAGGTATGTGGAATTAACCCAATTTTTTAGTTTGCCAAATTGTTCTTTGGGATAATTTCGAAAATCTCTTCTGACGTTTCTAACAATTTCACTGAACTCTCCTAAGGTTTGAAAAATTACACTTACCTTTTTTAATTTGATAGTTTTAGTAACGAAATCTTAAAATAATATTAATTTGGACAAATTTTTAAATGAATACCCAAAAATGCCCTTGTGAAATAAGTCTTAATTTATTTTCATATACAATTATAAGATTATATAGTATAATTATAAGGAAAAGATGCCAAATTTTTCATGTCTATATCTACTGTTTGATAAACGACTATAATAATAATTTTATTACTATGATATGATATCTTTTACAGTATTTTATTATGAATTTAGATTTATAAGATAAAAAAAGAAAATGTTAAAATAATTTATTTAGAATTTATAAATTTTTGGACTAATGGGATTATCATAATTTAGTAGTGCTTTTGGGCCATTTCTTTTTTATTTATTGTTAATTTTAATACTAAAAGATAGAAAACAAAGATCAGCAAAAACATTGGATTACATATAAAATTAACTCGTCAAAAAAATCATTAGTTCGACATTTGATTATAATAGAAACCTAGATGCAATAGTGGTAGTTCTATAGAAAGAATGAAAAGATAATTTTAAAACTCATTCTAAGTACAAGCATACCAAATAAAAGAATTTTATTAAAACATTTAAGGATAAAATTGTTATTTTAAATGAAAAGGGAGGTATGTGTAATTTTTTAAAGTTCAGGGGGAACTCAGTGAAATTGTGGGAGGATAATGCCTGTTGGATTTTAATAATTTATATATATTTTTTTTATTTTGACAAAAAATATTTAATTCGTTGAATGTCATCGGAGGGTAATGCCTGTTGAATTATAAACAAACAGCCGTGCCGCGACGTCGTTGTCGGAGTGAAAGAGCAGTTTGACTACAGTCTTGCAGAGGAGACGTGCAACTAGATTCTGTCTTCCTCTGAAAAGTATTTTTTTTGTGTATAATAAATAATTCTTAAAATTCTTCTGTCGCTGACTCATGTTGTTGTTTCTTATTGACTTGTAGACTTGTAGTAGTAACAAAAAGTTGAATCTGGATTAGCTGGACGCTTATCAAATTATATTGTCATAGTTCGAGAAGATTAGCAGAAAAAAAAAAAAAAAAGCGAGAGAAAGAGAGAGAGAGAATCAGGAACCTGAATATCTTTATTCAGTTTAGTCAAAGGGAATACGTCTATGCTTTTTGGAAGCCAAATTTGACGCTCCTGGTTGAAATAGTGAAAGAATGGACTTCTGATTTGGCCCTTCTCTCTCTTCTTTACTAACAAAAGTCTTTTTTTAATTTGTTTATCAATTTTTGGGTAATTTAGTCATTACAATTTGCCGCTTTTTAGTTCACTTAAGTTCCGTTTGATAAAACTGAATCTGAATTCTAATGTTTGAATTCTGAAATCTGAATACTGAAACAATTAATTTGCTGAATTTTAAGCACTGAAAAGAAATATATGAATGTCTGAATTTTAATGTTAAACCTATTTATACTGTTTGATAAACATTTATAACTGAATGCTTGATAAGTTAAATTTGACAAATTTACCCTTATATTTTTTCATCTAAAAAAGAAATAGAACCTATGATTTAATTAGCTAAAAATGTTAGGTATTAAAATGATAATATATATATTTTAAAATCAAATTAATATAAAAAATGAAATATATTATATGAGGAGTATGGAAAAGATGTGAAAATCATTCAAAAGGGCAAAAAAAGAAATAGAAAATCATTAGATAGAGAATATTAGATTGTTTAATTAGATAAGAATTTTAAATATAATTAACAAACAAAGGTAGATTTGGAAGATAAGATAAGGAAATTGAAGTAATTCTATTAATTTTTATTAGAATTAAGCATTCAGTTAGGATTCTTGTGTTGAAAAAAATACACACAAGTTCAACACTACTTAACAAATTCAGCAAATGGATTTTCATTTATCAAACACTCAAAACATCTGAATATCTGAAAAAATTCAGATTCAACACTTTTTTATGTTATCAAACAGACTCTTAGTTATATCTTTTGATTGTTGTAATATGTTCTTAATTGTTGCTCATATTTTTTCCTTTGAAGCAAAAATTTGAAACTAAAACTACAAGGAAAAATTCAGGAAAAGTCAAGCGAGAAAGAATGACGAAAAGAAACATATCTCCATGCCTAGATGATAGTGCTTCATTTCTTGAAATGGATGATCATTTGTGGTATTAAATAAATAATCAGTCCAAAAGAGTTTTCATAAAGTATATGCTGATCAAGTGGTCGAGGAAAATCTAAGAAATAGACAGGTGAAGCCACAAAAATTGGTGAGAAAATAATCGCAACAAAGAATAGACTTACATGCACGAATAAAATAATTTTGTCAAGGTACCTAAACATACAAGAATAGAATAAAACAATTTTGCATGAGACGTTCCTCACATTACGTGTCACAAGAGTGAAAAATAAACAAAATTATCCTTTTGCTGTCGCATGCTAGAAGCAAATCTCAAAGTGTGTTCAGTTTAAAAGTAGGGGGGTGTGCATCTATAGAATCAAAGTAAAATATTTATTTATTCAAATAAGATTTCTATTATTACAAATCTGTGCCCTGTATATTGTCATATATTTTAATGCTATAATATTTTTTGTGATGTAATATATGTAAGAAAAAAGGTAGTTCAAGAGATAAAAATGTGATTAAAAACATATTTATAATGCAACTAAAATTTTTTACAAATAATCCATATCTAAACAAGCCCATTGTGTGCATGTTACCTTCAACTTTATTAGATTTTTTGAGTATTTGAATATGCATTATTGAGTAATTGTCAATATCAACTAAATTAATGAAAGAAGGAAAAATAAGATGTGGAAACAAATAAGGTGGAAAGAAGTCCCATCTTTCGTGTGGATAGCAAACTGTTTGTCAGTTCATCACCTTGCCACATCCTCATCAAATGCAATGGGTTTTTTATTGCTTTAAAAATAACTCATTTTATCTACTCCTAAACTATACTATAAATAGACCTAAAAAAGGACATGAACAGATCCAAGATCGACTAAGATAGGAGACAACTACAGAAAAGAGAAGAAATTAAATCAATCATTAAGTGATTTACCTAATTGGAAAAGCAATTTATGATAAATTACTCACTATATATACACGTGCAATGCATGTGCATTTTCCTAGTTTGATCACTATAAAGGATAAGGATTTGGCTCATCTCCACTAAATTCTCTCTTCATTTCTTATAATACATATTTAGATACATGAAATGCGTCTTTATTTATTAATAAGACTTAAAATTAGTTAAACTTGAAATGATCGTGTCCTTTTTTAATAAATAAAGACACACGTGATTCATTCGCAGGTGCATTACAGGAAATGGAAAGATAATTTATTAGAGAAGAGCCAAATACTAAAGGATAATGCTGTGGTGACTTATCATCAAGTCACTTTGCAAATATTATTTTAATAATAAAACACTGGAAAAACTGGTGGCCATTCAAGTTTTCAAGTCTCAAAAACTTGAAAAGTAAGATAAGAAGGTAAAGTAGTAAATTTGAATATAAAATTGGTAAATTTAGCCACAAAAATAACAATTTAAAGTATTTTTAGCACCTAAAAGTGCTTTTTTTTTTACCAAAGTATCGCAACTCCAAACGGGGCTAAATATCTAATGAAAATTACCTCTTGATTGCAAAAAATGGTAATTTTACTATAAAAAAAAATGAAAGTTACCAATTCTTTTTTTCTGAAGGAATTACCAATTCTTTCACTAATTTTATACCAAAAAAAAGTGTCGGATATCATCTTAAACCATCTTCTCTTATTCAAAAAGAAAAAGGGATAATTTCAAAATCCTCCTTGAAGTTTCTAACAATTTCACTAGGCTCCCTTGAAGTTTGCAAACTTACACAAATCTCTCCTAAGGTTAAGGTTTTGAAAATAAGATTAGTCCAATTAGAAAAACTAGAATTAAAAAAGTACTTTAAGGAGAGAGATGAAACTTTTATTCTATAAATACCCCTTATGCATGTATATAAGTTGTATTAGAAAAAAATAAAATAATTAAAAATTAACAACAATTAATACACACATTTTACTACTTAAAAGTTCACATTTAATAAATTAGACAATACAAATAAGCAACAAAACTACACTAATGATCACAAACAAAGGACCAATAAGTGTTCTAGAAGGATAATTAAATTGATGTGGGGTGTAAATATAAATGGAAGAATAAGGAATTTATATGTAATTACATATGTGACAATTAACGAAAGCAATAAATGTTGATGTTGGGGACCAAGATTTAAGTACTTGGATGAAAATTATGTTTCCATATGCATGCCCCGGGGTTATACTATGTTGGTGAATAATATGTAAAAACTCTTGTAAGTAACCTATGATATCAGGAGCACGCTCTAATATGTGGTGATGACCGGAGTCAAATTCACTTAAACTTTTTCCGTATAAAAAAAAAAGTATGGAAGTAACACTAAAAATTCCCTATGATGGACATTTGGTAAAAGGGAGCACAAATAAACGGAGAGTACCACCATATCTATTAGATAGAATGCTGAAGATTAAACACCAATTTGCGTGTGAGACATGAATAAATGCATGACTCAAATTGTGATTATAACTATAAAAGTAATTGTTTGTATAAACGACAAATACAAAGATTAACTTGTAAGTTGGGTGAAGAGTTCATATATGCAATAATACAGGGAACAAATAATGCTTCTTACAAGAGTAAAATTCTCATTAAAAACATAATGTAAGAACCAATGAAATACTAGAATTTTGCCCGTGTCTTAACACGGTCTTTTTTTTTATTTATTATTAATTTGTATAAATATAAATAATTTATATACAAAAATTAATAGCAATCCTACATGTTCATTCATATTAACTTTAAAAAAAATACTGTATTTTAAATTTTCAATTATTTACTAATTTTTAAAAATTTCTTTACATACTTCTACTATAATATGGTAATATACATCAAATAATGTACCCCATATAAAAAACTTGGTAGATATTCCTTTTTTTATAAATATTCTTTTAGATAATTAAAATTTTATAATGACCAGAAAGCTAGACCTATATATTCACATTTAATAAAGTAGAAAAAATCTAGCATTCCATTTTTCTTCATCAACAAATATCCAGTTTTTAACAATATTGATAAATCTATCGGTGTAACAGTTAATTTTCTTTTTTGCACCAAGTTAATCCATATGGATAAAAATGATATTGTTATAAGGGAGAGGAAGTATAAGAACAAAATAATATTATTTTTATGATCCTAAAAACACCAAATGAAGGCTTGAATGATATTTGATGAGATCCTTCCCGAACTGATGTTTAGTTGAAGATTTAGCAAATGGAAGTGCATTAATGATACACAACTAAACACATATCACATTCAAAGATCAAGTTCTTTGCATATTAGCATAGAAAATTACTATGAAGCCCCACTATTTGTCACAACTTTATAACATGCAATGGAGTATATATCTATTGCAATTAGAGTGAATGACCCAATTAATCATACCCATTGGAAGCTCACTTTTACTTGTTAAGAAGGCACCTTTAAAAATTTCCTTCAAAATGCATGGCAGCAACTTGTCTAGTGCAGCAACAAGTTGTAATTATTCAGCAATTTGAACTCTTTCGGATCTACTTCTCTGGTGCCATATTTTCCTATTAAGCCTTCCAAGACTTTTGGTATTAGGACAAAAAGTTTCATAGAAACTATAAAAGTCATTATAATACTAGCAATGGAATTCAACAACTTCCCTTTTTCTTAAATTTTTCTCCACAAGCATTCTTTTATTGTTAATATGTTTCATTGGTTGAGATCTTCTCATTTTTCGTCCATAGGTAGGCTCAAGTGACTTGTAAGTTGAACTCCATCTTGTTCTGAACCACTTTAAAATTGTTGCTCCGCTAGAACAACTATACAAATGTCAAATAGAAAAATTAACAATAGTTATAATAATAATTATAACTATAATTAAATAGTCAAAATAATAATATGATAATGCACAAATGTAATGGGTTGAGGTATGGATATTTCGCCTTCTTTAAGATTATTTAAGCCTCTGCGAAAGAATCAATTTTCGTGTAGTAGAATCTTCGGCTTGTTACCCCAAGGATATAACAGTCCAACTACACATGCTGTTACTCTCATTAGTCTGTACAACTAAGAGAGTATAAATTTTTTTTGCCAATACATGAGATAGAAAATAACAAAAGAGTAGATATTTTCTCTTATGAATTGTAGCTCAAAAAACATAAGTTGTTGTAGCATCTTTTTCTATCTCAATAACCCATATTTATAGATCAAGAAAAATTAGTCAAACATAACCTAACTAATAATATGTTGAGTAGATGCTGAAAATTATTGGCTATTCAAGACACACTCTAATTTGAATTGTAAGTTACAAAATTTATTGGAATTGAAAAGCCATAATTTTATATAACAAATCTTTAGTCAAAAATCATTCAAACACCAATAAATTTGAAAAATATTCACCAATTTATTCTCCTTATAACTTACACATCTAATTGAGAATTTAACAATTTTATTAAAATATTCCAACACCTTATATACATAATCTAGAAAATTTTGTGTTACTTCCATAAAATCATGAAATTATTTCCATAAACTATGGGAGATCTTTTAGCCACAAGCGAGTTATGAATTAACCATATTTTATTTTCAGCTGTAAAGCACATATGTTCAACTTCTAATCGATTACCTAAACTTAATTTCACTTCTATACTTTCACAGATGCCATTCCCATAAAAGACTCTCACACTCATTTGGAGGAGTCCAAAATGCAAGTTGTTTTCGTAATTTGTCATCCTGGATTAGATCTACTAAAGGGGCCAATTGTAGTGTGGTAAATTATGACCATCCCCCACTTCGTGTCCACCAAATTATGAGGTGTGGCCCAAGAGTTTATTTTTATTCTTTTATTTTTTTATGTCAATTACTTCTGTACAGCTTGAAAGTTCTTTGATGGAGACTTGGAAGCATGTTGTTAATACAGGCAAAAAAATAGTAAGATTTTGGTGATTTTGAGGTCATTCATGTTTTTTTGTTAAAAAAATAGATGCATCAGTTATTTCACCTGCACCCGCTGTGCATCAATTTTTTTAGGCAATAATATTTTTATAATCAAATTTATCCTAATTTAAAGGAAAGGAAAATCTAAAAAAACTGTATATCAAGGGTTAGTACCTCTACTTTTTTTTTTTTTTTTGGTAAGAAAGTACATCTACTTACTACTCAAAGAGGGATTTAGTCTTTCTGTCAACCTGCCGGAGTTTGCTCTGGTGTTTGTGGCTGTGGGGAAGAGAGAAGAAAAAACACGTCGGAGTTTTGGGAGCAACACGTGTCGTGGTTGAATGGCACCGGATTGACGTTCCTACAGTGGGAAGGCCAATAACATACAATTCCATGATAAAGAGGGTCAGGCCAAAATCCCCTCCATCCCATTGATATTGCATACTTTCTTTGTTGGATGGTTCTAAATTATTTGTCATTTATATAAATTAGTTGATATATTTCTATTTAATTTCTTCATTTAGTCATTTACTCCTCAGGCACTCCGTAAAAGTTCAATGCATGTTTTTTTTTTTTGAGTCCACGTACTATTATCAAGAAAGTAAAACAACTACTTTTTTGTAGTATGTAACAGTTATCAAGTAATTAAAATCACAACAATCTAAGATTTGGTAAAACTTTCAAATATCTAAGATTTTCCACAAAACCTAGGATTGAACAAATATCATAGCCCCACAATTCTTTATGAGTTAGAAACTACACATCAAGTTTCAAATTCTATCCACTATTAATAAAAATTGTAATTCTTGAACTGCGACAAACTTTATAAGATGTAAGGAGCAATATTTACTGCATACATATACATGTATTGTTTCTTGGCTTGATTTGTCCTCATAAATAAGATCATTGCATCGATTTTGGTGAAGAAAAACAATTAGTCGAAGCTCAAACTGCAACTATTATAACATCTTCAACAATTACAATAGTGTCAAGAAAGACACCACGTAAAATGTTGTTTATTAGGCACTTACAATATTGCAAAGTAAGGTAAATTACAATATGACGGTAAATTACTGCATCATAAATACGCTTCTGAAAGTACAGGCTTTATTCGTACGCGCCCAGCTTAAAATCTATTTGTTCTCTGAAATCTCCATGTGCAATCCCTTGGGGTAACGAATACCAGTAGGTGTCCGGATTCTCTCTGCTCCGTTGGTAACTCTCCAGCTGAAAATTCAAATTAGACAGTCTTTCTTGAAAAATCGAAGAAGTTAAGTGGACATCAATTTATAATATATAGGAATTAGCTTCTTCTATATGTATTTAAGCGAAGATGGTGGGAATTGTGATTTGGAAATCCTTACGTGTATTTTGTGACCAAGTAATGCAGAAAAATTGACATCTGCACCTTTGCATAGTCAGCACCAACGCAAAGCCTCGTACCACCAGCAAATGCCATGAAATTTTTTGATCCCATGTGTAATTCTTTGCCCTTTTGATTGAAAAAACAGCAGAAAAACCCTAAATCATTTTTACTTGATTTTGTTTAACTTTTGTTTTGTAAGTTTATCTTTCTTGTGTGCATATATTGCTCAAATATGTCGATGATCAAATTACCTCCCATCGCCATGGGTTAAATTCATGGGGGTTTGCATATACATTAGGATCCAAATGAACACATGATGGACAAACCATTACCGTCCAGCCAGCAGGAATTGTATACCCTGCAAATCATTCGCACTTATTAGTCAAAACTGGAAGTTATAATGGTGGAAAAGAGGAACCAAGGAAACAAATCATTTATTTTCTATATTTTTACTCCCATGAAAAAATGCCCAACCCAAGTAGTTATTAAAGAGAGTTTTTCTTTCTTCTTTTTTTTTTTTCCTTTTTTGTGCAGGAGAAAGGTATCACTGGTCCAAAATAAAGAAAGTGTGACAAATGATTTTCAAGAAGATGCCAAATGACATATTGAAGCGTACCTTTTACTTCAACTTCCTTGACAACTTTGCGCAAAATCCCAGGAGTAATATTTGCAAGCCTAAGTGTTTCATTTATAACCTACAGTAGACAACAAAACTTAAGATGTAAATGGTCTAGCTCACTATATGATTCAAATGATAGATACAATGAAATGTCTGGTTAATTGGAGCGTACCATGTGTGTGAAAGTCATAGACTTGTACTCTTTCCAAGAAACAGCAGAACCTTCCGTTTCTCGCATTTTAAGAATATTTTCATGCTCTCTCTACAAAAACGAATGACTATTTAAATATGAAGTAATCTTTCATATTTAAAACAATGCACACTATCGGTATATATAGAATATTAATCATTTAAATATTGAACTTGCAGAAGAATTGGAGAATTAAAGGGTAAATACAGATGACAACGGGAGAAATTGTTTCGGAAAGTCACGGACCTTTAGTTCAGCCATAACACGTGGATGGCCATCTAGATACCTCAAGGCCACAGTCAAAGCTGTTGAAGTCGTTTCATGGGCAGCAAATAGAAACAAAAATACCAGGTCCCTCGCAATTTCTTCGTTCAAAAAAGTGTCTTCTTTCTTTATTTGCTCAAGTAAATGGTCCACAAAGTCTTTCGAAGTGTCATTGCCCGAGCGCTTCCTCTCAAAGATGTCCTTGATGACCTTCATTGCTTTCTTACGTCCCTGGAAAATGAAAACCATATAGTTCGTTCAATCTGATACGGCATTTATGAAAGCATATATATTTTACGTAGTCATATATTGATAATGAATATGTTTTTTTTTTCTTGTTGGTATAGTGAACATCGATCTTTCAATATAAAAAGAATTCCAAATGACGAACAACAACAATAACAATTGATTACTTGTAAGCAAGCATGGAACGGTGTTCCAGGGATGTTGAGAGGAAATGAGATCAAGCCATCCATGAATGCCTTATAACTGTCTCTCAATTTTTGCTGATCCTTGCTTTCTTCATAGCCAAGCATCTTCTTGGCAGCATATTTAAATACCAACTGGAGAAAATGAGATTGTTCATTACTACTTTTCATGCAATGCTCTGTACGTACAGTCCGAATTCATCCTGATTAATATAATCAAATAGTAGCATGCTGATTAATTTACCTCTGATGTTCCATCTTTAGCATCTAATTTTCCAAGTTTACTCCAAGAACTTAGAGATTCTTGAGTGCTGGCATCCATTTCATATATTAGCTTCTCTCTTAAGGCTTCGGGGCTAACAAGCTTGAACGTTAAGCTCTTGAGGTACTTGTGGAAGCCTCCATGATGGGCAAGTACACTTTGTTTCCCAATTATCTGGAAGAGACTCTCAGTATACCAAATTTGGAAAGCATTACCTTCTTGCTGGAAGACGCGGAAGTTGAAGTCAGCATCAGTTGATACAACGACTGGCTGCCCAACTATACTCGTGCGAAAAATTGGTCCGTACCTGAAATTTCCCAAAGAGGGAAAAAAGGAAACAAAGAAAAGCTAGTTAAGATAAAATATTCTTAACTATTACTGCTGTCATATTATTAAAATATATATATGTGATAGCTGGTTAAAAAGTGGTTAGATAACCAATGGAGTATTGAGGATGGCCTGATGATTAGGAGAAGGTATTAGAGTTTTCTCCGCAATCTAATTTAAGATTCGAATTTTGTATCGAATAGTTAGAAATGAGAAGGGTAAGAAGAAAAATAGGAGACGGAAAAAAAAAGGGTTAGACATACCTAGCCGCTCTTTTTTGTACGAATGGTGGAACATCATCCGATGCATAAGGGGTGAAGTACTCAATTGTTTCTCCTATAATTGGTAATCCCATCGAGCCTGGCGGTAATACCCCGTTACACTTGGGGTTTCTCCACCTGTATACCCAGTGGCTGAAAAGCACAACAATGAGAGCAATAATAGCACAAGCAAACAACATGGTCCCTGGTTAGTGTAATGGAAATGTAGGGGAAAAATGAGAAGAGAGTAGCTACAATTGATGTTGTTTGCTATGAAGGAATCTTGGAAGTTGGAGCTGCTTAAATAGATGGAGAGCACAAGCTCTGACAAGGACGCGATAGACATATTACCTTTTCTTTTATGTTATTGCAACAATAAATATTTTCACCTGTAATTTATAAAGAGTCAAAAGGAAAAATGGGCTGCAGTGCATGGTCAATGTAAAGACCAATAGCGCTTGGTCACGGCGGCTACAGAGGCCCACGAAAAAGTCTATCTTGTACAACGCCGGCTACAGATTGAAGCCACGTGCGAGGAAGATACCTTGCGATATTAGGAAAGCTCTGCCACTATTTTTGGTAATAACGATTTTTAAATCTCACTGCGGTGACTTTTGGCAACATGTTATATACATATATCAAGCTCCATAAAAGTCGTTACAGGTGAGGATACAGTGTCTTAACGACCCTCAAAGCTCGTCCGGAACTTGACATTGTATCCTCACTTGTAGCCTGATTGAGTAATTACCTTCATAAATAAATCTTGTCTACAACTTTTTGTTCGACACTTGTAGGTGTAATTTCTAAAACTTAAGGGAAGTGTTGTGCAATTATTGGAAACCTTACCGGGGGTATGTGGAGTTAACCCAATTTTTTAGTTTGCCAAATTGTTCTTTGGGATAATTTCAAAAACCTCCTCTGAGGTTTCTGACAATTTTACTAAGCTTCTTCAAAGTTTGAAAAATTACACTTACCTCCTTTGATTTGATAGTTTTAATAATAAAATCTTGAAATAGTATTAATTTGGATAATTTTTTAAATGAATACCCAAAAATGCCCCTTGTGGAATGAGTTTTAATTTATTTTTCTATATAATTATAAGATTATTTAGTATAATTATAAGGAAAAGATGCCAAATTTTTCATGTCTATATCTACTATTTGATAAACGCCTATGATAATAATTTTATTACTATGATATGATATTTTTGACAGTATTTTATTATGAATTTAGATTTATAAGATTAAAAAAATGTTGAAATAATTCATTTAAAATTTATAAATTTTTGGAGTAATGAGATTATCATAATTTAGTAGTTCTTTTGGGCCATTTCTTTTTGATTTATTGTTAATTTTAATACTAAAAAATAGAAAACAAAGATCAATAAAAATGTTAGATTACATATAAAATTAACTCATAAAAAAAAATCACTAATTCGACATTTGGTTATAATAGAAACCGAGATGCAATAATAGTAGTTCTACAGGAAGATTGAAAAAATAATTTTAAAACTCATTCTAAGTATAAGCATACCAAATAAAAGAATTTTATTAAAATATTTAAGAATAAAATTGTCATTTTAAATGAAAAGGGAGGTATGTGTAATTTTTTAAAGCTCAGGAAAACTCAGTGAAATTGTTAGAAATCTCAGGGGAGGATAATGTCTGTTGGATTTTGATAATTTATATATATCTTTTTAATAATTTATATATTTTTTATTTTGACAAAAAATATTTAATTCGTTGAATGTCAGAATCGGAGAGTAATGCCTATTGGATTTTAAACAAGCAGCCGTGCCCCGACGTCGTTGTCGGAGTGAAAGAGGAGTTTGACTACAGACTTGCGGAGGAGACCTGCAACTAGATATTTTCTTCCTCTGAAAAGTACAAATTATATATTGTCACTTGCGGAGGAGACCAGCTGCGACCCTCAAAGCTGAATCTGGATTAGCTGGACGCTTATCAAATTATATTGTCATAGTTCGAGAAGATTAGCAGAAAAAAAAAAGCGAGAGAGAGAGTCAGGAACCTGAATATCTTTATTCATTTTAGTCAAAGGGAATACGTCTATGCTTTTTGGAAGCCAAATTTGACGCTCCTGGTTGAAATAGTGAAAGAATGGACTTGTGATTTGGTCTTTCTCTCTCCTCTTTACTAACAAAAGTCTTTTTTAATTTGTTTATCTATTGTTTGGGTAATTTAGTCATTACAATTTGCTGCTTTTTAGTTCACTTATTTAGATCTTTTTTTCTTTGAAGCAAAAATTTGAAACTAAAACTACTAGGAAAAATAGAAAACACGGATCTCTACTCTCAGGAAAAGTCAAGCGAGAAAGAATGACGAAAAGAAACATATATGCTGATCAAGTGGTTGAGGAAAATCTAAGAAATAGACTTACATGCACGAATAAAATAACTTTGTCAACGTACCTAAACATACAAGAATAGAATAATACAATTTTACACGAGACGTTCTTCACATTACGTGTCACAAGAATGAAAAATAAACAAAATTATCCTTTTGCTGTTGCATGCTAGAAGCAAATCTCAAAGTGTGTTCAGTTTAAAAGTAGGGGGGTGTGCATCTGTAGAGTCAAAGTAAAATATTTATTTATTCAAATAAGATTTCTATTATTACAAATCTCTACCCTGTATATTGTTATATATTTTAATGCTATAATACTTTTTGTGATGTAATATATGTAAGAAAAAAGGTAGTTCAAGAGATAAAAATGTGATTAGAAACATATTTATAATGCAACTAAAATTTTTTTACAAATAATCCATATCTAAACAAGCCCATTGTGTGCGTGGTACCTTTAACTTTATTAGATTTTTTGAGTATTTGAATATGCATTATTGAGTAATTGTCAATATCAACTAAATGAAAGAAGGAAAAATAAGATGTGGAAACAAATTATTTGCTGCTGAGAGTGTGAAAATGCGATTTTAATTTAGAGGAATTTACTTTAATTAGGTAATGCAATGATTCTTAGGAATGCGCTATTGGTACATACAAAAATGTTGAAGGATCTGACGAAAATCTCTGGAAACCTTGTACCCTTGAGCGCCTTCCCAGTCATGCATTTTTTTATCTATGTAAGAGGTGATGTAATGCAATGAGCTCTAATTTTCTTAGAAGCCCATTTCTCAATTATCTGCTCCATTATTGGACATGATAGATCTAACTTCATTTTGGGTATGATTTGCTACAGGGGATGTTACCAAATCAGTTTGTCCCTACAAATGCATATCCAAAAGGTACAGAATGCCCAATTGCTATACCCCTTTTGAAGAGTTGATAATACTCTTGAAGGTTCCTGGCCATTCTCACTTTTATCAGTGTGTCTTGCATGTTGAATCTTTAATCTAATATTGGACTCATATGTAACTAATTACGTAATACAATTGTCAAATAAGACTAAGTCCAATTAAAGTGATCAACTATAATTTGGGTTTAATGTATCTAGCAAGAAATGGGCATTTAATGTGTAGAGATTTAAGGGTATTTTTTATTTCTATAATGAGCTGAAATAGAAATTCAAAAGGTAGCAAGAATATTATTTATAAACAGGGTTATAGTTCACAGGTCACAAGTATTCTTATTGCCATATTTTCTAGTGCCGACAAAATAGCTCTTTCTTGATATTCCATCGTCAGAAAAGATACCAGAGATCAGAAATTAAAGGGCTCTCTCAAAAATTGGTAAATACGTGTTGACCTGGAAGATCACACCAAAATCTTTAAGGATTCAAGCACCAGTTTATCAACATGAATTAAGGTACACTTCCGCAATTTTTCTGTTAATTTATTTCTTAATATTCACCATATAGATTTTGGATTTGATAGGTGATGGTTTTCACCAAAAGTTAAATATAAACATCCATCATAACAAATGGTATCAGAGTTAAATATGGTTGATTATTGGGAAATAATTTGGATTTAAAAATTCATAAATTTTGAGTTTTTTTTATATAGAACTATGATTAATTTTGGCTTTGTTTGCACGACCAACAAGTTTTTTGTTCCGTGGTTTTGCCCAAGTTAATATCGCTTCACGTTAACAATTTTTTGTTCCGTGGTTTTTTTTGTTATGTGAATCTAGTGTTATGAATTCAGATCTTTAATAAAAGTCGTCGTCCAATTCATGCGGTGTTTTATGCTTGACTTAGTGACCTATCTCATAATGAATGCATGGTTGTCAAGTATTGAAACTGGTCCAGTCACAAGCCCCATTGATTCATATGCAATAAAAAAAATGAATGAATTCGTGGGTTCCACCACCACGATGGACAAATCTTCATAAGGCTTTCATATTCATAATTGTTTACACAGGAGATGTTACGGTTATCATGTTATTGCACAAGTCATCGTGGGACCCACATGATTTATATGTTAAAGGCACCATTTATATTTACTTTGGGACCTGTGGATTGTCTTGTTTACTTGGTTCCTTTTTAAGCAATTTGATTATATAGCTTTCGTGACTTGTTTTCTTGTTTGAGAAATAATATTAAGGAAATTAGAGTTTCTTTAATTTAAGTGAACCCTAATAAAATTAATAAGACATTTAAACCCTATAAAGTCCATATATTAGGCTCACTAATATAAAGTCTTAAAAAGCATTTATGGACTTGAAGAAAATTTAGGACTTAAATGATAAATTTGGTTCAATTATGGATATGGACTTTTGGTCCAATTTGACTGGTTTGATCATGTTTGACCACGTTTTGATCAGAGTTGACCAAAGTTGACTTTGATCAAATTTTTTGTTTAATTGATGTAATTTTAAATTTGAATATTGGTATGATTATATATATTTTAGAATAAATTAATTGAAACAATATGCTGCCAAAGTGACCTTTATTGTGAAAATTAATTTGTTCTAAAATATAACTAGTTAGGTACTTATAATTTTATTTATGAATATTGATCTGTCCAAAAGAAGATCAATATTTAATAAAATTACATGTGCACTTGTGGTAATAAATACGTTATGATTATTTGGATTTCTTACATGTGAATTATAAATTGGTCTAAAAGAAAATTTATTATTTGACATGTTATTATTATCAGTATTTATTACTGCACCAAGATATCAATTAGAAATTAATATTTTGTCCAAAGATAAAATATTAATGAAACATCGGTATCTTGAGATAGGGTTACCATTATTTGAATTTATCATTATTTTGATTTATGTGAGCTTTTTAAAAATATTTTATGTTTTCTATTCAGTTGCAAATGATTTAACAAATATTACTAGCAACATCAATGATATTCCTATGCTGAATGGCACAAATTTCAAGTTATGGAAAGAAAATCTCTTAACAGTAGTTGAAATAATGGATCTCGACCTTGTGTTAAGGGATGATTCTCCCCCATCTCTTACAAATCAGAGTATTTCTGATGAAAAGAGGGATAAGAAAAAGTGTGTGAGATCAAATCGCTCGTGTCTGATGATCATCAAAAAGACCGTTCTAAAAGCATTCAGAAAAACAATGTCAGAAACGACAGTAACTGCTAAAGAGTTCCTCCAGGATATTGAAAAAAAGGTTTGTCAAGAATGAAAAGATTGAAATTAGTACGCTCTTGACACGTCTAGTTTTAATAAAATATAGTGATAAAGGTAATATCAGAGAGTACATTATGGAGTGTCTGATCTTATTTCAAAATTAAATGCACTTAAATTGATACTCTCTGAAGAGTTACTAATGTATTTGATTTTAATATCTTTTCCTACACAATTTAATCAGTTTAAGGTAAGTTGTAACTGTCAAAAAGAGACTTTGTCTCTAAATGAGCTCATCTCACACTTGTAGAAGAGGAGAAAAGGTTGAAGCAGGATTAGACAGAGAGGCTATAATCAACATGTTCTTGCTCCATATTATACTTGAAACATGGACCTATCATACATGTAGTTTTCCCTTGATTTGAACTTGATTTGAACAAGAAATCTTGGCCCTTTCGGATACTATATTAGGGTTAAACCTGAAATTTTCTGTGTTTGTTAAGTGAAGTTTCGAACTCATATACATATAAACCGTAAAATCAATTAAATATAAGGTAAATTTTCGTATGCCATAAAAGATCATAATAGTTATACTAAGTTCATCAAATCGTTTCAAAAGAAAAGGGAAAACAACAAGATCAAAATGTGCTAAGTCGCAATATACAACAAAAGGATGTCATCCCCTATATAAAAGATTACAACCTCTAAAAGTGCCAGTCTATTCTAGGGTAAGACTACGATCCCTATTTGTCGAGTAGAGTTAGATTCACCCCGACGCGTAGAGTTTCCACTACTTGAATTCCTGTTACAATCATCAACATTAATCACTCCTTCTGGCACTCGACTGATTTGCAGTGGATTTAGCAGGTTGTTGAGAATTTCCTTTTCCCTTAGAAGCTCTAGGGCAATTCGAAAACTTATGCTCAGTACTACCGCGGTTCAGACATTTTCCTTACTTTCTCTAGCATTCGGCCTTAGTGTGGTTAATCTAACCACAGTATCCACAAGTTACGTGATGAGTCACGGCTTGACCAGTTTGAAATTTTCCTTTTTGTTGATCTCGTCTACTCCGATTTCTTTTTGGCGGGGTTTTGCTTGATGGAGTTTCTCCGGATGTTTCAGACATCTTCACTCCTCCAGCCCCATTTCCTATTTTAAAGGATTGGGTAGACCTCTCGGACTGTTTAGGGGTATCACTTGGATTACCCCTCTTTCTAACATGAAATGCTTTAGATTGAGACTTAGCATTTTCTACCCTCTATGCCTTAACCAAGGCATCCGTAAAAGTGGTAATGTGGGATGCTGCTAGGGATTCTTGGATTTCTATATTTAACCTTTGAATAAAACGCCTTATCCTTTTCCGTTCGGCGACTACAAGCTCAGGGGCAAATTTGAAAAGTTTGGTGAACCGCTCCTCATATTCGGCTACACTTAATAATCCTTGTTTCAATTTAATAAAGTCATCCTCCCTCTTTTCTTGTATAATTGGCGGGAAGAACTTGACAATAAACTCCCTCTCAAAGTTTATCCAAATCCAAGGGATTTGTTCTCTTTCCCACTTTGCACCAACGATATTCCACCATGAGCGTGTTACCCTGTCAAATTGAAAAACAACAAAATTTACTTGCCTTTCCTCGGTATAATCTAGAGCAGCAAAAATGTCAACCATCATTTCAAACCACTTTTCCGTTACCTCGGGATCAGGGCCTCCATGAAACTTAGGTGGAACGAAATTCAAGAATCGTTCTAGAGCTCTATCCTCATCCCTCTCTTGGTTCCTAGGTTGGTTGACTGGTTCAGGTTCCTGGCGTTCAACTAAGCGCTCGAGAATATCGGTCATACAGTTAATGGCCGTAGCCACTTGGTCACCCTTTTCGTTTCTAGAATTTTGGTTTGGTCCACTCGCGGATCCCTCACCTCTCTCGGGAATGCAGGGTTGCCGAAACCCCCGTCCACGTCCTTGCCGATCCATTTAGCAAGATTCTAAACGCATAATAAAAGTGAAAAGTATAAGCGAATGAATTGAAAAACATGTACACATTGCAAAAACATTTTAAATTAAAGCATAGCTATTTGCATAAGTTAGAAGTCATGTCATATGTCAATGTACACACAACGGGTTACTAATATCAAATACAGGTCATAGGCAATTAAGTGCCACAAATATAGGAGTGCATATAGGCAAAATACAAAAGGTCTCACGGCGAGCACCACCCCTACTATATTAGGCAGGATAAAAAAAAACTATAAGTTTAGTTAGGGACAAAACTAGAAGAATCCCGGATACTAAGTTACATCATTCAAATAATTATAAACCCCAAATTCCATCCAAAAGCCTAAACTACTTTTGAAATTTTTAGCCTCCTCACTAGATTCAAGGTGAAAGTTCTTATACAAGTTATGGTAATAAGTCAAACCAAATGGAATGCAAAAGATGTCTCATTTTCAAGTTCAAAGCGGAGCCCAAAATTGTTCAAATGGTTCAACTTTTCTTTCGGAAAATTCGGCAAGCAAAATAATGGGGGAAGCAAGGTTCCTAACTCTTAAACTCACCAAATGGCTATTTAAATTTTCTAATCTTGACTCACCTCCAGCCTAATTTAAAGAGTAAAGTCTTATAGTATTTTGTGAGCAAAATGGTGCTACAACCTCAAGCACCAAGATCACATTACACGCAATATATAATCAAATCCCACAGTCCGGCATCATAAATTTTTAAACCTAGGACAATCTATAAAGATCTGAAACCTAAACTCTAATACCAACTGTGACGCCCCCACTTCTCCCAAGGGCGAACCTAAGGGTATCTACGGAACGCCTGCTCAACTCTCGCCAGAATTCGATATAATTTCAAGTCAAACTTAAGATAAACAACCAAGAAATAACAGTCGAAGTAAGCAAAGTCACTTTCCTTAAATAAACTTTCAAGTTTCACAACGCAGTTCTCAAAAGTACATCATTTTTTCAAAATACAACCTCTTAAAGTTGTCTAACAATTACATTCAAACACCCCAATCAAAAGTCCATCGAGTCGGCTTCTTCATATTTCTTTCCATTCCAACTCCTGTTAAGGAAAACAGATCTAATGGGGGTGAGCGAATGCTCGTGAGGCCAAGAAAACATGCAAAACACGTAGTTCAATAACAATAGCACTTACACAATAATGAAAACTATAACATCCAAGTAATTCACAATTTATAATAAAACACACTTGACTAGGATACAAGAGCTCTGAGGAGCTCATTTCCACTTGTTTTACCAAAGTTCAATCTAATACCTCCTCGTAACGACACTTCGTCACCCGAATAGGTAATTAAATTCATAGCACTTCACTTACTCCATTTATGTTTCTGAGACGACACAAGAGGTACCTCCCACCCAAATCGGTGTGGTACTTACTATTGCTCAGTGGTCGATGAGACATCGCTCCAATCGACTTAAAATGATTTATGGTTCCGAGATGATACAAGAGGTACCTTCCACCCGAATCGGTATGGTACGATGAGACATCGCTCCAATCGATTTAGAATAGTTTATGGTTCTGAAACGACACGAGAGGTACCTCCCACCCGAATCGGTATGGTACTTACTATCGCTCAATGGTCGATGAGACATCACTCCAATCGACTTATGCAGTCATATCATAATTAATCACTGAAACACTTCACTTAACAAGTCACTTCAAGCAATTCCCTTCAAGTAGTTCAAGTCCACTTCACGTAAATATTCACTTCAAGTATTTCATGTCAAGTAATTCAAGTACACTTCACTTAAATGAGAACGAGTACAGTAAAGTACACACTCGACTCAGCATTTTCAAAATATTCAATCACTAATAACGATTAAGCACGTAACACATTCACATACACTTGACACTCACCAATCAAAAAAAGAAACAAGTGAGCAATGTCCACTCGAGGGTTCAAGTGTCCACCGTGGGATCCTCTCGAAGGTCCTCTTGAGTGCCTGAGCAATTAATAATAAACTATTACACACTATCGCTTAAAACTCCTAATTATCGAAGAAGATTATACTAGTGTACAACCTAAGAAGATATCACGAAAATGAGTCTTAATTACTCGTAAATCGAGACTCAAAAGAGGGATTTTAGTAATACAAAAAAATCTGATTTTCATCTTTGAAATCAAGTGTAAAACGGTCAAGTGGTGTCGAAGAAAAATAGAGAGTTCTAAAAACTTAATTTCCTTTAAGTTTGGAAATTTCAGATTTGACATGCAATCTTTGAAAAATCGTATCTCACTTTCTGTAAGCCTGAAATTGAAAAACTTCACACCTTGGAAACTACTTCCAAAGTATTAAAAGTTCCTGGAAGGCATTTTTCCATGATTCCAAATGGAAGACATTCAAATCTCGGCTTCAAGTTGCTATTTTGGAATACCAAGACAGTTTCGAGGTTGGTTTTTGGCCAACTTTGGAAATTTGGAAAAATTCATGGAATGTGAACTAGTTTCTAAAATTTGAAACTCAATTAGAGTTATAATCAAAGTTTAAAACACAATAAGCGGAACAAGAATCGGAGTTTTGAGCACCAAGATATAGCAGCTCAAATTTGTTGAAATTTCCTCACTGACTTTGAGACTTTGGTTGGGCATCGAAATGGACTCGGAATGGCACCAAATTTGGTATGATTACACTACCATATAAGGTCTATTCCTCTGTCGAATTTCATGCAAAAATTCGCACAGAAGGTCAGTTAACAAAGCCACTAAATTTCCAAGAATTTCCAAGGCAAATCTGCCTTGTACTTTAGTTTTCCTTTTCTAACTTTTGGCCCAATGGAATCGACTTAAATCTGGTTCATTTATGAAGACAAAGTGTATGAAACATCCAAAATACATTTGGTAGGTGATTAACACCAAGAATTTCGAAATAATAAGTCTCAATTCAAATTAAGGCATTCAACTAGCCAAAAAGAGGGTTTTCCATCACTGAGACAGTTTCGTAATTTGGCCACAACTCACTCAATTCAACTTGGAATTGAATGTGGTTGGTAGCATTGGAAACTACATTCATAAGGCTACAATTTCATAGAAGAAATCATTTTAAAATTCTATCCATAACTAGCTCATATTCAAGCAATAATTCGCAGCACTTAACAGACTCTCTAACACAGCAGAGAAAGAGGGCAGGTGATTTTGAAAGGCCGGTACAGTTCACTCAAGTAGAATCAGGGGATGTATTTTGTACCCTTGGAAAAATGGAAGTATCTAGTTTCTAATGCCACAAACAGCTCTTGATTTCAACATCGGAGCAAAGAGTTATAGTCATTTGAAATTCGCTGCCAGAGCAGCTCGGGACACGTTTTCCAGCTTTGAAACCAATTCGAAAATTTAACTTTTGGCCAACCAAATCAAGTGATTTTTGGTGGAAAATTTCCACACAACCTATACAACATATCTACATCAAAACCAAGTCAATTTAACCACAAAAAATTGCACCAAGGGGCACGGCAAAGACAGGGCAGAACCGGCCTTTCTTCCATTTCACTTCCTTTGAGTTTTCTTTCCACTTTTCAACTTATAATCACTAGTTTAATCACTAAATCAACATAAACAACACCCAACATCATCATATCAGTTCATTAAGTCCATTGTAGGATTTTATAGAGCCCACTCACAAGATTTCCAACAATATAGAGGTACCCACATGAAACTATAAGTTTCCAAGTGCAATTTAACTTCCTAAAGCTAAGATTTAAGGGTTAGATGATCATTACCTCCTAGATGATCTTAAACTAGAAATTTTCGGCCACAAGAAGCTCAAGAAAACCGTGAGAAAGAAGCTTTTCTCCTAGCCCAAGATGATCTCCAAGTTATTTGCAAGGTGTGGTAGGAATTTGAAGTGAAATGAGCAAGAGATGAAGCAAGATGATGAAGAGCTTTGGTCCTCTTCCTCCTATGGTGTTTCGGCCAGCAAGAGTAAAGAGAGAGGGGAGTGTTTTGCTGATGGTGAAGCTTCCTTGAGAAGCTTAAGTGTTTGTGGCCCAAATTTACTTCAAAAGTCAACTAAGAATAGTGCGCGTTCTTGCGCGTTTCGTGTTCGATTCCATTCGGGTTTGTTTTACTTGTGCACTAAACCTCCAATTCACTTTCTTAAACATTATAATTATTCACTCTTAATAGTCTTGAATAATTTCTTAAATCTCCAATTAACCTCTCCGGCTCGATATACGCGAACTTTCGATTTGCGCGCAATACGGCGAAATTTCTAAAAAATTCTTATAACGGTGGTATAACTAACTAATACTTGAGTACTTAAATATAAAAATACCTATTTTAAGATTAATGTATAAGTTTTCAATCTCCAAGCTCACTGTACCCTCGAATCAATTATTACCTCCACACGCGCATTCACTATTTTCATTAAACGAGCTCTCACAATAAATTTTTGTAACAAGTCATTTTAAAAATACATGTAAGCCATAGTTCCATGTAATTGGGTCTAAAGAGATTGGAATAAATTATTCGGAGAAAACGGGTGAATAAATAATTAATTAAGCCATTAGAATAAGATTAAAATAAGTAAAAATTCGGGTCTTCACACTATATTTGGTTATCCTGACGTACAATACTAACTTTTATTCATCTAAGAATACCCTTGGTTCGTCCACTAGTTCTTTGCAATGCTAAAGTCAGAGAAGCAATTTTCACGGGAATCGTGAGTTTCGGAACAATTGAACACAATTTTGTATGTTTGGATACAGAATAATGCCATTTACTCTTTGTTTCTTTTTACCGCATAGTATAAAAGTTCTATGGTTCCATCTGCATAAGAAGGCAAAACGGTGAAGAGAACATTCGATAAATTAAGCCAAAACTGTTTAGGTGCAAAGATACAATTTAAAAACGTCTAGGGGGTGCAAAGTCTAAGAAAAGTTTTCGAAAATTTTTGGTTATTTTAGTTGCAATCTTTGTAGAAATGTATTGCCTTCCTCAAGGTAACGTGGCTACTCCTCCGTGATCAATCATGTGGACTGAAGTTCGTATGCTTCACCACCTTGATGATGAATTGTTGCTCGTATTCTTTCCTTGAATTTATAAATAATTATCTAGCTTCCTATTTATCTTTTTAAATAGGGGAAAATGTTAAGCTTTGTATTTGCTTGATTGGTTTTTTATTTTACCATATACACCTGACTGTGAAATTTGAAATGTGAGTTGGAACTTTGTATGTCCAAATGAAGCTTTTATTAATCTGTCCTACGTACCAAGTAGTTGGTCATGTCTAACATAAAATTTTTCATGAAGCGAGTACTTGCCAATAAATTAGAGATATAGTAATTCTAATCGGATAATATTCTAAATACTCTCTGCATCCCCAATATTCGAATAGGATAATATTTCTCAAAATATTGTTAAAAATATTTTAAAAGAAAATCGGAAAAATATGGGAGGTGGTGGATTTTTTCTTCATTTAGGGGTGCCGATTTTGGCAAAATCAACAAAAATCGGCACCGCTTACATGCAGCTACTAAACATCTTTCTTTATTGCAGCTACTAAACACCTTTCTTTATTATTATTTTTTTTTTTGAACTTTTTTAGAAATGTTATCTTTTAGAAAAATTTTGGAAACTAAGGGCCGCATGTACTGCATGCAGCCCCCTATTTTACAATAGCCCTAATTCCTTATCTTGAGGGTGTGAAATCATTAATCTTTCAACTGTCGACAAACCCTTGATTAAATTCTTCATTTAGCCATTTTAATACACTATTCACTAGCATTCTGATCCATGAAATGCACTGATTTATATTTCAATTCAAAACAATACTTAGATATTATAGTATAGGATAAAGTATATGCAAAAGGGGAAAATTTCAAAGAAGTATATGCTTAACATGTTTAGAACAAGTTTATTTCGTAAATACAAAATGGACTTTCTTAATTTTAATATCTTAAATAAGTGGAAACCAAATTTTGTTAACCTATTGTTTTATCAATATATGATAACAATTTGAATAAAATAATTTAATTTTAACGATTTACATGATAGAGTAATTGTAAACTTATTTATCAATATATCATATTATACTTGTATATCAAAATTTTTAACATTAAAAATATAAATTATAAATAATTCATTTTCCTCAATTTTAGAAAATTATTTCTCCCATCTTGTAATCCTAAAATTGTTGAGTGCTTATAGAATAATGTTTTTCATAAACTTTAATATAGATTTAAAATTATCTTTATAAAACGTGTTTTTAAAATTTTCAAAATTATTGAACACTATCACCCTTTCCATTCTCTTTTACCTGCTAACTGACTATCTATTGTTTTTTATGACTTTCAGACCTTTTATTACAGTGCCATCTTTCCTGTCATACTCCCACAACCCCATCATTTCTTCTAGATTTTTCTTGTCTCTCCTCTCTCCGTCCAAATTTTTCCCATCACTCTTTAACTCTTTGTTATTGTCTTTCTCTCACCTATAGTTAGCCTCTAGTTTTCTATCATTGCCACCCAATTTCCTATTATTTTTCCTTCACCATTCTCCCAAACCCTTTAAATCCATAATTTGTATTTTTAGGCTAGTAGTATTTTGTTTTTTATTCAGTGATTTCATAATTTAGGATTCACAAATGGTACCATTATTGATATTTTAAGTCCATGACCAATGAATATTATTTTTTTTATTTTCTATATAATTTTCTCTTTCAATTAGAATTAATAAGTTGAAGGGTAAAATATTATTATTTACTTTTTTACTTTTAGTAGGGTTGGTGATTTTTCTTTTTTATTTACCTTCACATTAATAGATTTCAAATCAAATTCCTATATAAGTGATTAAGTGGGCCACTTCTTATTTTTAAATTCAAAAAAATGAAAATATATATAACAATTTAAAAAATTCAAAATTCTATATATAAAAAAAGGAATGAGGAGTTACAAACATTCTAATTTAACCATCCTAAAAGCCCTCTCTACAATAAATATAAACATAGATATAGACATACATGACTTATTAAAATTTTCCATGTGTTTAGTCAAATTTTATATTCATCCAAAATCATCTCTTCCGGACAAAATGGTCACATGATTCCGTCCGGTCTTGAGTTAAATTTCTGCGCTATCATCCAACGAATAGTTGGTTCGCGTTCAATCAATGGTTTGTTTTGACTGGTGGTCAAAATTCTATGGGATATGCCAAAAATTTAGTCTTTTTTTTTTTTTTTTCCAACAAACGACCAAAAATTTAGTCAGGTATGGGTGCTTTACTCCTTTAGTTAGATGTAGTTGTCAAATTGGACGTTGCTACCAAATAATTAAAAATTAGGGATGTATATCACATTTATCTCATCTTCTAAATAGTGATAAGTTTTTCACATTTTTTAGAATATCATAACCTTTGAGGTGACAGAGATGATAGACTTTTGATAAAATTATCACGACTTTTGATAAAATTGATATGACTATCAATAAAAGATGATTTTGCCGTCTTGAAAATGTTTTTGATGTACTTTGAATTCCCTTGTAAATAAGGGTAAATCCTTTTGTATCAAAGTAATAGAAAATTGAAATTTCAGAAGAATAATTCCTTTCTTTTTTTTTTCTCTCGAACTCTTTAATTTTTTTTTTATTTTTCTTAACATACTATTCATATCATAAATAACTCAAATCCTATATCAAATTAGTCATAATTCTATAACAGACATTCTTTCTTTCTTTTTGTCAAATTGGACATTCACTGGCCTCGACTGCGTCTACTTTCAAGTTTCATCTCCTCGGCCAAAGAACGGATAAGCGTGACTAATCTGAAAACCACGTCAGCGACAAAGGATCGACAAATGGTAGGAGCTGTCCTAATAGCGCGTGGCATCCGCTGAAGGGTTGGGCTCTTCGCGACCGTTTGCGTGTCTAGTTGTGGGTCCCGCAACAAACTTTTCTCCAAAATCTTTTTTTTGTCGGTACGAAAGATAATATATTAAATTAAACAGATTTTCTAGAACTAAATTCAATTAAATTAATCATTACGTTACATTAAATTAAACAAAGGATTGGGCTCTTCACAACCGTTTGCGTGTCGTGGTTGTGGATCTCGCAATAGATTCTTCCCCAACATCATTTTTTATCGGCACGAAGGATAATCATTACATTAAATTAAATAGAGTTTCTAAAACTAAATGAAATTAAATTGATCATTAGAATTGTGCCCGTATCTTAGCATAATTTTTTTTATTTATTGCAAATTTATATAAATATAAATAATATAAATACAAAAATTAACAACAATCTTATATGTTCATCTATATTAACTTTAAAACATTAATGTATTCTAAATTTTCAATTGTTTACTAATTTTTAAAATTGTGTTTACATATTTTCACTATAATAGGATATTAAATATTAAATCATGTACCCCATATCAAAATTTTGGTAGATATTCTTTGTTTAACCAATATCCTTTTAGACAATATAAATTTTTATAATGACCATAAATCTAGAACTATATATTCATATTTGATTAAGTAGAAAAATCTCGCAGTTCATATTTCTCGATCAATAAATATTTAGTTTTCAATAATATTGGTAAATCTATCGATGTAATAGTTAATTCTTTTTTTACAGTAAGTTAATTCAAAATTATGGGAATAAATGAGGAACAATTTGAATACTAATCAACAGTACGGTTGTAAAAGGAAGTAATTTGGGATACGTAAGATTTCAATAATTTTGATTAAAAAATAATTTGAGATATGTAAAATTTCAATAATTGTGATTTGAGGTTTTATTATAGCTCTAAATGTAATAATTTGATAGAAAGTAAAATCATCAAGATAAGGTTGGTTGTTTTTAAAACAATATCTTTAGATAAAATTAGTTATTTTTTAAAGTTATTTTAAAATTAGAGATAATTTTTAAATATATAATATAATCCAATTAGAATTTAATATGTATAAAACTCAAATGACCCATAACTCATTAATTTTTTTCAATTAGGCATGTAACATAAGAGTGAGAAATAATTCTAATTAAAATAATTGTTAGAAAATTGGTTTAATTTCTTTTAGGTAGGATTCCTGTTTTGTGTGAAAGTAACTAGTTTTCTAATTGGTTTTAGTTACTTGAAGTAGTAGCCAAGGAATATTCTATTTTGTTTAGGATTAGAAGTTATTTCTTATTCTGTATAAGTCTAGGAATTAGAATTGGTTTCCTATTGTTATTTGAGTTTTTGGCCAAATAATGTTCTCTATAAATAGATGGGTTAGCATACTACACAAGAGATACACAAGGGCATATAAGAGGCGACATGTAGCCTTATATATGAGGTGAGAGAAGGTTCTTGGGAGATGAGAGATGGTATACAAGGGTTAGATTTGGGTTCAAGATGTATTCTTGTATAGGGTTTTCCTCTCATAATAAAGAACGAATTTCTCTCCGTGAACATATGCTCAATGGTGGAGTCGAACCACGTTAAATATTGTGTGTCGTTTATCTTTCATGCTTGTGGCTTGTTCGCCATTAAATTATTGTCGACTTGATATCTCAATAGTTGTGTATTCTGCGTTTGGATCCTAACAAGTGGTATCAGAGTTTCAGATTGCGAGACTGGGCAATGAGCAAAATTCGTGGTTGGATCCTAGTTAACTACTGAGATCAAGTGAATTGGTAGCTGTTATTAATTGAACAATTGAATGAGTGGTATCCTTATTTCAATGGTTTAGCAAAAAGCATTGATAGTGAATGATAGGAAGTCGAAAAGTATGAAGATACTTGACGGTGAATTTAGGCAGGTGATTCAAGGGTCAAGAAAAAGATGGAGTCCAATGTTGATTTTGGACGTGAATCGTTGGAGACTTTTTCACATCTCCAACAGTTAATACTTCATCCCGGTGGCTTTTAGATTTCGGTTATGTTTTTGGGGTAGTATGGCACGTGTCCCAAAGAAATAAGGAGATATAATTTCCATGCGCCAGAAGACTCTGACAGTTACAAGTTTTTCGTTTTAGATGGAGTTTTGGAAACCACACGTGGCGAGATAGTTCTGAGGATGGGAAGAAGTATGTTAATTTTACCACTTGGTTACCTCAATGGTTAGGGTTAGAGCTCACAGAAGGGAATTCATGATTGCAAGTGGTGGTGAGAAGAAATCCGGCAAAGGAAAATGGTGAATTGGGGCACCTTCTCGCAAGTCAACAGAAGGTTAGACTCGGGGCAACTACACATGTTCATTTGCCAATTGAATCAATTTGGTATCAGGACTGTATTGATTCGAGTGTGTAGTTTGGTACCATATTATTTGGTAGTTGAAGACAAATGGTTATTAAAAGAAATTTTCGCCAAGGTGGAGATTTTTTAGGAAATTGGCTTAATTTTTTTTAGGTAGGATTCTTGTTTTGTGTGAAAGTAACTAGTTTTCTAATTAGTTTTAGTTACTTGAAGTAGAAGCCAAGGAATATTCTATTTTGTTTAGAATTAGAAGTTATTTCCTATTCTATATAAGTCTAAGAATTAGAATTGGTTTCCTATTATTATTTGGATTTTTGGCCAAATAATGTTCCCTATAAATAGATGGGTTGACATACTACACAAGAGACACACAAGGGTATATAAGAGGCGACATGTAGCCTTATATATAGGGTGAGAAAGAATTCTTGGGAGATAAGAGATGGTATACAAGAGTTGGATTTGGGTTCAAGATGTATTTTTGTATAGAGTTTTCTTCTCATAATAAAGAACTGATTTCTCTCCGTGGACGTTGGCTCAATGGTAGAGTCGAATCATGTTAAATATTGTGTGTCGTTTATCTTTCATGTTTGTGGCTTGTTTCTCATTAAATTGTTGTCGACTTGATATCTCAATAGTTATTTATTCCGCGCTTGAATCCTAATAATTATATATATATATAGATTACATTACCTTAAATTAAACAAAGGATTGGGCGCTTTATAATCGTTTGCGCGTCGTAGTTGTGGGTCTCGCAATAGAATTTTCTCCAAAATCATTTTTTCATCAATACGAAAGATTATCATCACATATCTAGAACTAAATTGAATTAATTAATCATTACACATTAAATTAAACAAAAGATTGGGCTCTTCGTAACCGTTGACATGTTGACGTTATGGGTCCCGTAATAGATTTCTGCACATGGATCTTTCTTTGTTTTGTCGGTATGAAAGATAATCATTACATTAAATTAAGTAGAATTTGTAGAAAAATCCTTGCAATCGTTGATGAAAGATAATCATTACATTAAACTAGTGAGACGGTCTGCGCGTTGCTCAGGTGGGCTAATATTTCCTGTGTTAACTATTTTTTATTGTGTGGGTTTATTAGTATATATCTATGTTATTATCTAATTCATGCAGATCATTAGAGAATTATCGTTTTTATTAAAGGTTGATAATTATGAAATATATAGAATACATGAGAACAATAATATATAGAATACAAGAGGGCGCTTATATAGAATGCATAAGCGTAAATTAAAAAATTGTATAAGGTTATTTTGCATTTGAATTAAGATAATTAAAAAATTATAAAGTGAATCATTCTCAAAAAAGTATTAATCATTGTTGACACAAAAAAGAGGGGGCTTGGCAAGTCAATTAAGCACTTAAACCATAGAACTTGGTATTGTTAAAATTAATCACTACATGTCACAGTAATAAAACCCATTTTTTAAAGTTACTAAAGCCAACAATGGTTTATTAATTGTTTCCTCAATAATTGTGCATTTACAAAACACTTAACAATTTTATTTCATGTCAAGCCAACAATAATTTATTAATTGTTTCCTCAATAATTGTGCATTTACAGAACATTTAACAATTTTATTTCATGTTACAGTAATAAAGGCCATTTTTAAAGTCATTAAAGCTAGCAATAATTTATCAATTCTTTCCTAGGTAATTTTGCATTTACAGGACACTTTAAAAGCTAATAATTAACCACAAAAAACCAACTTTCAAAAGTTTCACTTTTTACACCACCAATTACCAATTCGATCAATATGTCCCGTAAATGCACCAAAACTATACCTGCTTTAAACAAACAGAACAGGCAATTTGATGAAAACAGCCCCGACATCCAATAACAATTACAGGATAACCATTTGACAAAAAAAACACTACTCATAGGGCAACTCTCCCTTTTATATTGTTAGATAATTGCAGGATAATCACTTGACCAAAAATACCATTCATAGGGCAACTCTCCCTTTTGTGTTATATATATAATTAAATTATATTTTTTTTGAAATTTAGAGTTTTTTAGTTTTTTAATGTAAGAAACAATCTAATTAATGTTACACGTTTGACTAAAATAATGAAAAAAATAGCACACCATATTGCTTTTTAGTTTAAAGTCATTAGGAAAAATGAATGTGTTAAAAAAATTTATAATAATTATATATATTAAATACGAATATGTTAGTAAAATAAGAAATTAATTCTTTTAAAAAGGAAGTAAGTTAACAATCTAACTCACATACAGGGCGGAAATAATTTTGTGTTTATAGAATGGAAAAATAACAATAAAGATAAGGGCACCGAAAAATTTGTAATAATTATATACATTTAATATGGATATATAGACTAATATTTTTTTTTATAATTGTGCGTCTTAAATAGTAGAAGGATTATAAACCATTTTAATTCCAAATCTTGACACGTTAGCCAATTTTCGTTACCTGTGATGACAATGTTGGACTTCTATTTTTTTTCGGTTCAATTTTTGGGAATCATGCAATTAGAAGTTTCTTGTCAACATGGTAGACAACTACTCCACCCAATGCAATGAGTAATAAATTGCATAGAAAGAGAGGCACACACAGAGCTTTTATTTACCGCCTCACAAAGTAAACCACCAACGAGAAATAACCAAAATAGCCAACTGACAAAAATAGCCTCCACATCCAACAATAATTGCAGCATAATCGCTTGACCAAAAAGCACTATTCATAACCCAACTCTCCCCTTTTATATTATTAGATATTATCTTTTATAAAGAGAAAATAAGCTCATAAATTAGCACACACATATAAATAGAATGAAAACTATAATAATAAAAATAAGGGCACTAAAAATTTTCTAATAAAGAAAAGATTAAAAGAAAGAATCCATGTATGCTTAATCTAGTTGAAGAAGATAAAAGACCGAAACAACTCCGCTTAGGAGTTTCAAGTAGGAACAGGTGTAACTTAGAAGGAAAAGTAGGAGCTTTGTGCGGCTCACTTGGAGAAACCAAACACACACCTGAAGGACAAATACAAAAGCCAACAAAGTTGTCCATAATTATCGAATAACTACTTGACCAAAGATCAATTTCCAGCAGAGTCGTTGCCATCCAATTCCAAAAGACCAAAACGCCCCTCAAAATCACAAAAATAACGGCATAACCGCTTGACCAAAATGGCACTATTCATTTGCCAACTCCCGCTTTTATTTTATACTAGTGAGACGGCCTGCGCGTTGCGCAGGAGTGCTAATATTTCCTGTGTTAAGTTGCTTAATTTTTAGCCGTTATATATTTCTTATACTGCAGAGAGTTATATAATTATTATAAGTCTGACTTGAATTATAAAATAATAGTGCGTTAACTTGGTTGGGTGAATATAGTGTTAATAGTTTGTGAAGTATGGAGGATATTTTGAAATATAATGGTTAATAAAGTACTATAATTGAGACAATGTAGTGTCGACATTTTGTGTGGTATGATTTGTATAAATTATGTGGTTTGGGTGAGGTAATTATAAAGATACCCATCTATATTTATGTATATCTCTATTACTCACTAAGTTTCATAAATATGGGTCTATTTCCTTTTTTTTTTGCACAAATTAAAACATTTAATCAATATAATCATAACAATTATTTTTCTTTCATATTTTTGTAAAATGCTGCTCACTAATATTAGATCATTAATCCACATTAAGATCCATGTATTATACATTGTTTTTGAAATTTACAGTACTTTAATTTTTTTAATGTAAGAAACAATTTAATTAATGTTGCATGTTTGACTAAAAGAATAATAAAAAAATAGCATACAACATTGCTTTTCAATTTAGAGCAATTTTGAGCCATTAGGAAAAATGAATATGTTAAAAATTTTATAATAATTATATATATACATTAAATATGGATATCTATTTAACAATATAAAAGTGAGAGTTGCCCTATAAACAGTGTTTTTTTGTCGAGCGGTTATCCTGCAATTGTTATTAGATATCCAAGCTATTAGTAAATAACAAACTAATTATTCTTTTTTATAGAATGAAAAGAATAAGAATAAAAACAAAGGCAATAAAAATTTGTAATAATTATATAGAGTAAATATGGATATATAGACTAATATATCTTTATATTTGTATGTTTTAAAAAGTAGTAGGATTAGAAACCATTTTTAGTCCAAACCCTTGACACCTTAACCGATTTTGGTTATTTGTGATAATAATGTTGGACTTCTCTCTCTCTCTCTTTTTTTTCTTTTTCTGCTGTTCAATTTTTAGGAATCGTGCAGTCAAAAGCTACTCCTGAACATGCTAAACAACCATTGCATTTAACAATTTTACAGAACACTATTTTATTTCATTTTTTTGCAATATATGCATTCATTTTTTTTGCAAACAATTTTATTTCATGTCACAGTAATAAAATTCATTTTTTAAAGTCACTAATGCCAATAATAATTTATTAATTATTTCCTCAATAATTGTGTCTTTACAGAACACTTAACAATTTTATTTCATGTTAAGCCAACAATAATTTATTAATTGTTTCCTCAATAATTGTGTATTTACAGAATACTTCAAAAGCAAATAATTAACCACAAAATTAACTTTCTACTAAAAATACAAGACTAACTTTTAAATTTTGTTTAAAAGTAAAAAATATCACTAAATTCAACATTCCAACTTAAAGAGCATAAATAAAAAGGTATATAAAAACATTAAATCACATAAATATATTGATTGTATAGTTAGATGTAAAGAATGTAGGCAACAAAGAATACAAAAGGCATCCAATATTTAGTAAAATAAAAGAATATAAATAAGCATGAATAAAAGTAAAAATGGGAAAAATTTAACAAGCATCATGATTAAGAGGAAGGAAAATGTGGGAATTCCGGGTCAATCCTTATGGGGCCCGACTAATCCCCTGCGACCCGAGCCCGGCGCCCCAACCCGACCCTAGCACGATAAGTGCGCAGAGGAATTCAGCAAAGTAGAGACTCGAACTCGGGACCTTACGGTCACCATTGAGAGGTGCTACCGTTGGACCATTCACGCGGAGCACAAAATAATAGATTACTCAAAGTCAAAATGGTAATTTTCCAACGAAGAATAGGCGGGCTTCAAATAAACATGTAGAAACAAAAAGTGAGGCATCCACAAAAGTGAACAATGAGTCAACAAAAAATAGGGTCAGAAGACAACAAAATTACCAAACAATCAAGCAACTATAGCATGCAGCTTGAACGAAGGAAAAAAGGAATGGCATAACTGAAAAATAAGACAAACCTAAGGCTAAACTAATACTCAAGAATAGCTAAGATGGCCTGTCTCTGCGGATCACAATAGGCAAAAATGATGCAAACAAAGAGGAACAAAGAACAAATAAATTACAAAGAGACCACACAACTATAACATGCGTCTTTCGGTCTCCTGAGTAAGGCAGAAACCGGAAATGGCATTAGCAAAAAATGAAGGACTACTAAGGCTAATTCTAATGACATAAGGAACTGCCAAAGACTGATGCAAATGGAGTTGCCGAAAAGCCGATAAAACCAACAAATACAAAAGCCATCAAAGTTGCTGAAAATTACGTGATAACCGCTCGACCAAAATGGCACTGTTCATTCTCCAACTCCCGCTTTTATATAGTTAGATATATATATATATATCTCTAGATTAAGCAGACTTTCTAGAGAAGTCCTTGCAATCATTTTCAACAAATTTAGAAATGTTTAATATAAAAGTCTTCTTTCGTCAGCTTTCCTAACGGAAGACAGCAACATGGCAGGAAGGGATTGGCAGGTTTGTCACACCCTTCCAACGACTAGTCTTAGGCATCTGTTCAGGAAAGCTGATGAAAGAAGACTTTTATATCCGAAACAGATGCCTAAGACTAGTCGTTGGAAGGGTGTGACAAACCTGCCAATCCCTTCCTGCCATGTTGCTGTCTTCCATTAGGAAAGCTGACAAAAGAAGACTTTTATATCCGAAACAGATGCCTAAGGCTAGTCGTTGGAAAGGTGTGACAAACCTGCCAATCCCTTCCTGCCATGTTGCTGTCTTCCTTCAAATCATATAATACAAATGTGAACATCACGTCTTTTTCAAAAAAAAAAAAAAAAAAGTGAACATCACGTGGTGGTGCTGCGTGTACCTTTGGCAGTTTACTCCAAAGTTGCTTTGATAAGATTTACGAATGCACGGGCCTACTTTTTTATTTTCCTTATCTTTATAAAAGCAGTCATAATTAATAGATAGCTGTGTTTGAATATAAAATTATTTTGAAATATTATTTGACTTGCGGTATGAATACGTTTTTTAATTATTTTTTTATATTTTTAATTATTTATATATTTATATATATATACTTCATTCATCTCAATTATTTAATCATGTTCGGAGAATCCAATATTTTAAAAATAGTAGTTTAATTGTGATGTTTGTACTATTCTTTTTAATTTTATCAGAAAAATTTAAAATTTAAATCTATATCTATATGTATTGCAGAATGGGTTTTTAGGAGAAACCCTTTCAATGACTTCCAAACTTTCCATTCTTTTTTCTAGATTTTTGTATTTATTTTAATATATAAAAGGTAGTGGGTTATAGCCAACCTTATCACCAGACAAATTTAAAATTTAAAACTTTCCCACTATCTGCTTCATAAATCGTTTATAGTTTGCTATTTATACTTTAAATCCTTTTTACTCCTTAATTAAAGACAAGTGCTCATTTGTATGTTATTTTAATACAATTTTACATTTTTATAATTAAGAAATATTTATCACTAAACTAATCCTATAACCACCCCTACAAATGAGCTTTGCAAATTACAATCATGTTTCAAAAAAATCACAAATGTGCAACTAAATGTAAAGTTGAGGGGGTAAAGTGCAACTAAATGTAACGTTATAACCAACTCTATCACCAGTCAAATTTAAAATTTAAAACTTTTCCACTATCTACTTCACAAATGTGCAACTAATTGTAAAGTTGAGGGGATAAAGTGCAACTAAATGTAAAGTTAAGGGGCTTACCATATTAAACCCTAAAAAAAATCGCAAGAACGGAACCATTGATTTTTTTTCCCTTTAGGATGGCTGGACATCCATGTGCAGTGACCAAAAAATTTTCCCTCTCTTAATGAACGTAAGATGGCCAATTTATTTATATTTTCAAAATGAACATGGTTGTTTCAGATCCTAAAAAAAAAAAGAAACAAACCCAGGTTCCTCCATTATTATGATTTTTTTCACCATTATTCTAAGAAATTTGTTGAATTGAGTTTTTTAGGGCAAAGAATGTGACGTGTGACCAGTCCTTTTTTTTTTTTAATTTGCGTGACCAGCCTATTGTTGACAAAAGTTTAAATTTTTTAAAAAGTATACAAAAATTAGGGGAGATAATATTAGGAGTTTGTAGTAAATTTACCATACTTCTAGTGTGGTTTTTGCCTGTCCAATACCATGAAATAAGAGAATAAGCTATTATCAATTATTAAACGCTAAGTAGAATTCGGAAGCATACAACATGATCAAGAAACAGCAGAACCAATTAGGACTAAATTTTGATCCAAAAAAAATTAGGACTAGATGCCACTGGCACGTTGCCGTAACTTGCAATGCTCCACATTTCCCCCATGTTTCCCACTCCAGTTAAGAGTTCTCCAATTTAAGAAATGTTTATCTCTTAACTAATCCTATAACTGCTCCTAAAAATCCTATAATCATGCTCACGTTTTCTCAACATTTCCCCCACTTTTTTACTCCAATTAAGAGTCCTCCAATTTAAGAATTCCACTCCAATTAAAAGTTCTCCAAAACATAGTATCCTCATTCAACTTTCTTGCGTGCTCACTCCAATTAGGAGATCTTTCTTGCATTTTCCCCAAGAACTTATTACCTCCTTCAACTTTTTTATGGTATCCATCTTAGCCTTTAATCTAATATCACTATGGAACATGCCCGCCTACAAACATTTCAACGCCAGCTAAATTTTAAACTCGCAAGATAACAAAGGAGAAGACATTTGTTTAGAAAGCGAAACGTACATGTTTTATGGGCTATGCAAAAATTGTGGACAACTATGTGAAGGTTATTTTCAAAAACAGTGTGTATGCATTGTAATGACGTGGTCGACACTGTTGTTAGGTAATTAATTTCATGTATCTTTAATTTCAACATATTTTTCTATATTGTATATAACATTTTGTTTTTGAAACAGATATAATGTTAACATACAAATCAGAGATTTCAGTGGTAACATGTATCTTAATCTACAAGACAGACATGTACGATTCGTTTTTGGTTGTGATGTTTCTTATCTTAGAGAATTACAAAGGAAGGTAGAATTTCTTGATATATATATTTATTTTTATAATGTTATTTATATACTATGTAAAAAAATACATTAATTTTGAATTTCGTACGTACTTAATTCTCAGGAAAATGGTGATAGATTGTTCAACCAACGAATCAATTCATGCAAAAATCGTGCATTTTCATTTGTAGTACGCACTCCACAAAATTCAACAGAATTAATTAAATCACCAATTTTCGCTTTCGTACTAAAAGTTGATTGGTGTGAAGAGTGTTCGCATCTTCATGCAAGATTATCAAATCGAATGCATAATATTTGTAAGTATTTCATTTTAACAACATTCAATTACATTCATTTTTATTCATATATTATTCATTTTCTAATATAAATTTTTATTATTTTTTCAGAATCCATCTTCTAAAAAAAGGCAGTACTTGAATGATACACATTCTATCATATTTCAAATTATTGTTAGACAGATATTATATTTTAATTGTATTGGCACAATTTTTTAACCTTTTTTTATTCACCCTTTTATATTCATTTTTTCAATAATGTCAGCACCGTGCATAGTACGGGTATTCACACTAGTTTGAATAGTAACATATACGTTATTAGAAAGAAAACTTATATTAAAAAGAAAGATCAAAATATGATAAATTTTTGGAAATATTTTAAAATGATTGAACGGAAGGAGTATAAATTATATTACAAAAGCGATGCCATATTATATCATATATATGATTGATTGTCTTAATCACGAAACGATACTTAAAAGAAATGTTGTTTTCGTAATTTGTCAGCCTTGATTAGAACAACTAAAGCGGCAAAATTTTAGTGCGGTAAATTATAACTATCCCCAGCGTCGTGTCCGTCAAAATCAGATTATGAGGTGTGGCCCAAGAGAATTTTTTTATTCTTTTATTTGTTTATATCAACTTGCCGGAATCCCGTACACGAGATTGCTTTGGAATTTGTGGGGAAAGGGGACGCGGGGCTGGAGCGGTTGTCAGAACAACCGCTCCGGAAGGTGTAACACCATTTGTACATGGTGTAACATCATCTGTACAAGGTGTAACAATTGAACAACAGCGAGTAAAATAAAACACCATTTTTGTGGGTCCCACACGGCGTGAAAATCGAGTTACAAGACGTGATCTGAGCCGCACAAATTTTTGAGGCTTCATCCAAGCCGTGAACTGCCTGGGACGGTTGTCTCTGACAACCGTCCAGGCCCCTCGTCCAAAGAAAGAAGAAAAAACAATAATGTCAGAGTTTTGGGAGCAGCACATGCGTTGAAGCTACGTGTCGTGCTAAACTGGCACCAGATTGACGTTCCCGCGATGGGAAGGAGCCTAAAGAGATTATGTATAATGGGTTAATAAGTATAAGAATCTATTAGTTTAAAAGGGTGTTATATCGATATCGATCTCTTTTTAATTTTTTTTACTGCAAATAGGATTCAAACCTGATTTACAACTCAAAAAATGATTTTAATCCCATTTTGGTAACCATTGAGCTCTTAACTCATTGGCTTAGTGGTTAATAGACATATTATCTTTTGTTTTCCGGAAATGATAACTATTGTATAATCTATCTATCCTAAACTATAGGGGAGGGGAAGCCTAAAGAGATTGTGTTTGGGACTACCAGGCACACAGACAATACTAGATCAAGAGAGTGTTTTGACACAACTTTTGGATATTTTTTGTTGCAGGTGACACAACTGAACCCAGCCCAGTGATTTAATAGACATATTACCTGATGACACAAATTTCACCTGTAATTTCTAAAGAGCCGAAAGGAAAAATGGGCTCCGGTGGAACGTCAATGTGAAGACCAATAGCGCTTGGTCACGGCGGCTACAGTGGCCCAAAAAAAAGTCTATCCTGCACAACGCCGGCTACAGATTCAAGCCACGTGCGGGGTAGAAACATTGTGATACCAGGAAACCTCAGCGGTAATAATGATTTTAAATCTCACTGCGGTGACTTTTCGCAACATGTTACACAAATATCAAGCTCCACAAAAGTTGTTACCTGTGACGTTTATAACTTTGTTTAGGCTTATCAAATTATATTGCCATAGTTCGAGTAGATTAGCGGAAAATCAGGCACCTGAATATCTTATTCATTTTAGTCAAAGGGAGTACGTCTATGCTTTTTGGAAGCCAAATTTGACACTCTTGGTTGAAATGGTGAAAGAATGGACTTGAGATTTGGCCTCTCTCTCTCTTCTTTACTGACAAAAGTCTTTTTTTTTTTTTAAATTTGTTTATCAATTTTTGGGTAATTTAGTCATTACAGTTTGCTGTTTTTTAGTTCACTTAGTTAGATCTTTTGATTAATGTAGTATGTTCTTAATTGTTGCTCATATTTTTTTTTCTTTGAAGCAAAAATTTGAAACTAAAACTACTAGGAAAAATAGAAAACACGAATTTCTACTCTCAGGAAAAGTCAAGCGAGAAAGAATGACGAAAAGAAACATATCACCATGCCTGGATGATAGTGCTTCATTTCTTGAAATGGATGATCATTTGTGGTATTAAATAAATAATCAGTCCAAAAGAGTTTTCATAAAGTATATGCTGATCAAGTGGTTGAGGAAAATCTAAGAAATAGACAAGTGAAGCCACAAAAATTGGTGAGAAAATATTCGCAACAAAGAATAGACTTACATGCATGAATAAAATAACTTTGTCAACGTACCTAAACATACAAGAATAGAATAAAACAATTTTGCACGAGACGTTCTTCACATTACGTGTCACAAGAATGAAAAATAAACAAAATTATCCTTTGTTGTTGCAAACTAGAAGCAAATCTCAAAGTGTGTACAGTTTAAAAGTAGGGGGATGTATATCTATAGAGTCAAAGTAAAATATTTATTAACTCAAACAAGATTTCTATTATTACAAATCTCTACCCTGTATATTGTCATATATTTTATTTTAATGCTATAATTGTGATGATCCCACTTTCTTTTAGGGCATAACCTAAAAGTTAGTGAATCGCCTGCCTGGCTCTCGCCAGGGCTCACTCACTTACATTAACTTCAGAGATAACATTACCATTGGACAACTAAACATTCACTCTTAAATATATCTCCAATCAGTTTGAAACATAAATTTGTCCAATAAAAGAAACAAAATACCTTTTCTAAATATCCATTCTTAATATCACACCAACTCAAACAAAAGATTCAACCGCCTCAAAATTCAAAAGAAACCATGACTACACTATATACACAGAGTAACGGATCTTTCCAAAATAACTTTCTAGTTCAATCCAATCACTCTTCAATCTCCAACTCCCGTAAGGAAAACAAAACTAAAAGGGTGAGCTTTCGCCCGTGAGGTTTCCATGCAAGCAACAATCAATAAGCACTTAAATCAGTACAATTAAGCAAGTAGTACACATTTCACGGTATAATCATTCTCATTAAGCAATTGAGGAAACACTTCACTAAACAATCACTTTTTAAAAGGATACGGTGCTTGTAAGGATCTGTAAAATTTCCTTATTTTATATCATTTTATTCTATTTCTCTTCATGCATTTTCTTTATTTTATTTTACTACCTTAATTTTCTAGACATTTTATAAGTGAACATAGTTTTTAAAACATTTTTCTAGTATAAGTTAGTTCGAGTTAACTTAGAAGTGTATTAAGGACGTGGGACCCGCTAGTGTGGTTAGTACGATGAAATTTTAACGATTAAGTGAAGTTTTGCATAAAGGAATATTATATTTTACAAGGTGTTAGGAGATAATTAGAGGTTAACTAGATAGATTAGCCTTGGAAGACAAGAAGATTAGAACAAAACCTTAAAGGCGCCACGTGTCGCGGCCCTATTCGAAGTTGGACTTGACCAACCTTTCTTGCCTTTACTAAAACCTAATTTTGACCAAAATTCCTTCTCATTTTCGTGAGCATTGGCCGAATTTGGTGAGGAGAAAAACCAGGGGAGAGAGTTCATTTCCACTTCAATTTCTTGCTCAAATCTTGAGTTCCAACCATAATTTTTGCAAATCACTCCATAAAAGTGGTAGCTAAAGTAGTTTCCAAGGTGGTTGTAGAGTAAATTTGGGAGGAAGAAGCCTAAGCTACCATCTTTCTTGTGGTTATAAGGACGTGTCGTCGGTCAAGGGCATTTCTTGGGAGAAAACTTTTGAAGTTATCCTTGCTTGAACTGGTGAGTGTACCACTCGCATGACTTATTGCTTAACTGTTTTACCTGTATCTGCAATATGTGACTTGAATGACTGTAACACCTGCTTAATTCTGGATGAGACGAGGGTGTACTTCATCACACTCGTCTCTCTTGCTTATTTGTCGAGCCATTGTATGTGCTTGTACCTGTTACTTGAATCTGTTACTCATTCTCTTGCCTGGGTGACTGTTTACTGTATAAACTGGAAATTGTTACTATGCTTGATCTGATGTCGTTTGGAGGTGTATCCAACGACCTTCTTATTAACTTTGAGCTCAAAACTTCATGGGGAGTTAATTGAATCGAGCCAGCAAGGACTTGGTTGAGGAAATTGACAAACCATGGGAACTGTTCCTGGGGAATTTTTGGATATTGGAGACTCTGGATTCCGGTATACTCGAGTATTACCCATTCTTGTTCCTGTTTGGTTTTCGGGCCCGACAAAGGGTATGTTTGGTGAACGGGATTTGGCGTTCTAAGAGGGGTCTACGGACATGTTTGTTTCATTAAACGTTGACGGAGGGTCAACGAGTTTGGATCAAGTACTGCAATGGGATTTTGGCTCCTAAGAGCCACCTGTATCCTTTCCATTTAAGATGTTTATTTATTTCTTTATTTGCCGTGTCTATTTGAGTGATTGAAAGTAAATCTCCATGGTTCATGATTGCTTGTGTTTTGGGCACCTCATTGAGCGTAAGCTCGTCCCCTTCTCGTTATCTTTGTTTTCCTTACAAGGGCAAACTTTAAAACCATGATTTTAGAAGAAAGGGTCGAGCTAGTGTAAATGTTCTTTTGTTAAGCTCCTTTGTAATAGAAACCCTAATTGTTAACCCTAGTTGTATATTACTTAAATATCACATTTTTATTTGTTTAATGTATGTATATAGGTGTTTAACCATGTATATTGAGTGTATTTGTATGAGATGGTACGTTTTACGGCTTTGGTGAACTTTACTTGTGATCGTTGGACGATCGGGCAAGCGCGGCATTTGAAAGAGGAAAGAAAAATTTCTGGCGGGAAAATCTTTTAGGGAATCCGGCCGTATATCCGGCCAGTTATCGGCCGGATTGGCAGGGGATGGTGGAAAAATTTGGTTTTGCTACTGCCTTGAATCCGGCCGGATTGTGACGTGGCCGCGACTGTTCATTTTCGTTTTCGTTCTTCATTTTCACTTTCGTTGAAGCATTTAGTTGAAGTTCCATTTCACCGTATAGTTTGGTAATCATGTTTCCGGCTTAGTAATGTCTGATTGTTGGTTTCTTGGGGTTCTATTGCGCGTTTCATAGGGTTTACGAGTGTTATGACTCTGTAGTCCTGACAAGAGTTGGGCAGGCGGTCCGTCGAACCCTCTGGTTCGCCGTGGGCTATCACAGTGCTCGCATTAGAGCCACTTCAATGTCATTGAGCATTCATTTCAGTGTCAAGTGACGCTCATTTCATTGTCATTATACATTCATTTCAATAGCACTGCACATTCATTTCAATATCACTGTACTTTCTCCCAATTCACCTCCTTATGTCCTCCAAAACAATAAACAATCCCCTACATTCAATAATCAGTGCAATGATCTCCCAACCTCGTGGTAATACTCGAGTATACCGAAATATTTATCCAAAGCTACCGTCCTACCCGACCAAGCCCTTTGCTGGCTCGAATAGTCCGTTGAACAGAGGGTTTTGGGGCCCAGTTCAGCCGATGCGGCGGGGCACACATATGGCTTACATTCATGCACACTTACAGTAACATTCAGTCAATTATCGACCTTCAAGCTCAACTAAACCGAGTGCGATAAAGTACACCCTCGACTTAGAAGGCGAGGGACAATTGAGATATACTTTACACTGAATCATTTTGTAATAATTCATAATAAGCACATTTGTCACGTAATTTCACTTAGGTACACATAAGCAGTTTAACACATAAATTCGAAAAACACTCACCAATTATCCAAGTAAATTATTCTCGAGTCTTGGGTTTGTTTCCTGGCTCACAGCTACTTCCTGAGCAAATTAATAATTTCAATGGTAAATTTATAATTCGTAAGTGATCACTTATCATTCTTACTTTATTATTTAAACTATTAAAATCAAGTTTGACCTTAATATATAAATTTAACATTCTTAACATTCATTTATCCTTTTATTTTTGAAACTTATTAAATTTATCATTTTCAAACCATGAAACATACCTATCTTCAAGTTTAACGTGTATATTCATTCAATCCAATATACTTTCTCAATCCAATATTAATTATGGCTTATAGATACTCCACTCCCTTTTTAAACTAACTAAACTTTAAGTTATTTGTAAATTAACTTAGTTCACAACCTTCATCTCTCACAATTTATAGTCTTTGAATTACTAAGAAAGCCAATTTTAAGCGATTAGAAGTCATTTCATGAATACGGCCATAACAAATTACTTTAGAGTTTCTAAAATATCAAATAAGTTTTAACTCATTGCCATACAACCTATCTACGTAAATTCAGCAACAAAACTTCAAGTTTTCATCTAATAACTTCATTTTTCACTTGATTAAATCATCAACTACTTAACTTACATTTAATCTAACATGTATTAGGATAAGAAACATTTAATTGTAACCAATGTTTTGTGCAAACTATGCACACAAATCAGTCTTAACTACCACAGCTTTTAAGCAATCCCTTAGCTATGTATATATCGGTCCAATGTTTGCCGTTTCACTCAAGTTCCTTCTTCCAAGTTTTTATTCCAACTAGACATGTTAACCATGTTTATTAAACTACAAATGAGCCTTGTACAGAACACAAAAGATGGTGCAGCTCACTTAGAGGAAAAGAAAACTCATCAGTCTATTTTTTTCCTCTCTCTCGGCTGTGAAATAATGAACTACATGGTTCAAAGCTTTTCCCCTAATCCATTCAGTTTACTTCCAAATCACGAGCTAAAATAACAACTAAACTACAGAGTACTCTCAGCAAACAAACAAAATGGCAACCAAGGTAAATCAGAACAACACTGGTTCATCTCTCAGTTTTCCTCCCTCGGCATTTTTTTCCCAGAATTATAGCAGCAATCTTAAAACAATTTTTCTCTCTAATAATCTCTTCAGTTCATGCTCAAATCTTTCATGCATGTTCAGACCAAGCTCTTATACATCATATGTTACAGTTTAACATAGATAATCAAGACCAAAAATCATGAAGACAGTTAAGAATCTGTCATTTCTTTCTCGGGTAAGCTGGAAAATTTTGCAGCAGAAAACTTCCCTTGGTTTCCATCCAAAATCCAACTTTTCCCCAAGTTTTCTTCAACTAAACCTCTCAAACAACAGAGACCAACGTATTACATGCAAAATCTACCATTAGTTTCCAGTTTTACAGTAATCACAGGCTGCAACATTAGATAATAACTCCCGGTTCCTGCACTTCAATCCTGTTCCAAGTTTTTCCTCTTTAACAGATTTTTCCTTCGGTTAAAACTTGTTATTCCCTTGCTAAACTAACATGCATTCAATCTACTCACTGATATCTAGTAAATAAAAGGTGATTACAGAATTTCTTTACCTTTTTTCCCCTTAAATTCGATAATGGCAAATTACTCCAACTTCCTCTGTTTTGGTTCCTCTAGCTCTTGCTCCAACTATTTTCCTCACAGTTGCTGCTGATATCTGAAGTTGCAAGCTGGTTTCTCCTCTTTCACTCACTTAGCTCTCGGTTTAGGATGATAAAAGGATGAAGAAATGGTGAAGCCTGCTGTCGGTTCTCATTCCTTCTCTCGGTGATCACTCCGGACTTCCTCCTCTTATCACTCACTTGGTTGTGGCTGGAAGGCACCATAATTGCTCCTTCACTCTCACTCTTTCGCACAGCTTCGAAAATGAAGATGAGAAAGAAGTTTCAGTCGCTCTCACTTCTCTTCTTTTGTTCCTCTCAGTCGATAATAACTAAGTGACTGATCACACAAAGCTTCATCTGTCGGTGATTGCTAATACCGAAGCTCTCCACTCACTCTTGCTTCAAATAATCTGATAGCTAATGGTCGCATGGTGAATTTGCTGAATTGAAGGGTTAGTTTGGTCTTTTAAATTGTAGTTTAATTGCTTTCCAAGGCCTGAAATCTTTATAATCTCTTGCATGAACCCCTAACTTTTGTTATGTACATTTTTACACTACTACAAAGTATTTATAAATTCTTGATTTTGTTGTAAAATTTAAATTAAGACATTTAATAGACCAATTATTATTTCTAATAGCAAAATAAAAATAATACGTACAAAGCTTACTCGAAATTTACTCGGGTTCTCACAATAATACTTTTTCTGATGTAATATATGTAAGAAAAAAGGTAGTTCAAGAGATAAAAATGTGATTAAAAACATATTTATAATGTAACTAAATTTTTTTACAAATAATCCATATCTAAACAAGCCCATAGTGTGCATGCATGTTACCTTCCACTTTATTAGATTTTTTGAGTATTTGAATATGCATTATTGAGTAATTGTCAATATCAACTAAATGAAAGAAGGAAAAATAAGATGTGGAAACAAATAAGGTGGAAAGAAGTCCTATCTTTCGTGTGGATAGTAAACTGTTTGTCAGTTCATCACCTTGCCACATCCTCATCAAATGCAATGGGTTTTTATTGCTTTAAAAATAACTCATTTTATCTACTCCTAAACTATACTATAAATAGACCTAAAAAAGGACATGAATAAATCCAAGATCGACTAAGATAGGAGATAACTAAAGAAAAGAGAAGAAATTAAATCAATCATTAAGTGATTTACCTAATTGGAAAAGCAATTTATGATAAATTACTCACTATACACGTGCAATGCATGTGCATTTTCCTAGTTTGATCACTATAAAGGATAAGGATTTGGTTCATCTCCACTAAATTCTCTCTTCATTTCTTATAATACATATTTAAATGTATGACATGTGTCTTTATTTATTAACAAGACTTAAAATTAGTTAAACTTGAAATGGTCCTGTCTTTTTTAGTTTTCATCCACAGGTGCATTACAGGAAATGAAAAGATAATTTATTAGAGAAGAGCCAAATACTAAAGGATAATGCTGTGGTGACTTATCATCAAGTCACTTTGCAAATATTATTTTAACCTAAATAACCCATAATCAGTAAAACCTAAATAACCCATAACCCTTTAATTCTGTCCAACCGGCAATGTCAAGTAGGAAAGAGAAAACATTTGATTGAAATAACAACTTTCAGATGTACACATATAGATTCGTCTACTAGACAAAGAAGAATTCTATGATAACATAGTGGAGGAGCAGTATGAATCATCATATGAATAATTAAATAGTGGAGTACGAACAATTGACGAGTTTGTAGTATTTAGCCGATGAAAAATTTGCTTGTTAATAAAAGATTCACGATATAAACACGATGTTATGTTAAAATATTGGTTCTCTTTGGAAGTAAAGGTCAGAAAGAAAGTTAACCCAATATCATGTTTTTGGTTCGCATGGACATTGGTAACGGAAAGTCGGCCAATCGGAGGTCAATCCAGTGATTCGCGAAAGTGAAATTACAAATGAATAGGATTGGCTAAATGAAAATATAGAGTAACCCAAAAAATGGAGGAAACAAGGAAAAAAATACAAACAAAACTAGTGTGAATACTCGTGCTACGCATGGTACTAACGTTATTAAAAGAAATAAAAAAAGAATGAAGGTAAAAAAAGTAAAAAAAAAATTGTATCAATATAATTAAAATTTAAGATTTGTCTAGCAATAATTCAAAGAATAATAAAATGCGCACATTATTTAAGAACTGTATTTTTGCGGAAGATGGATCATAAAATAATAATAGAAATTTATATTAGAAAATGAATGCTATATGAATAGAAATGAACATAATCGCATATTTTATTTGATATCAAAATTAAATATTTACAAACATTATGCATTTGATTTGATAATCTTGTATGAAAGTATGAACATTTTTCACACAAATCAATCTTTAGTACGAAAGCCAATTTTGATGGTTTGATTGAAGCAGTTGAATTTTATGAAATTCGTACTATAAAAAACTGTACAGAAAGACATGTTTTTTCTTGGAAGTAAACTTGTTGAAGCTTTTGAAATATTTCAATGGGATCACTTCGGTGTGGGTTTCGTTTTGTGATTAGTTGGTTTCTTCTTTGCAATCTTGCAAATTTGGAATTGAGACGCCATTGAAATGTTCGCAGGTGAGATTCATCCATAATGAGAGTATGATGCATATTCTTGTTCTTTTTTTTTTTTTTTTGTTTCTCACAGTATTTGATTGGTGTAGATCACAAATGAAATTGGGTTAGTGATTGTCAATCTTTTGAATGATTATGAGAATAAAATATGTTATGGGATTTGCAAATGTGATTTTGTAGGGTGATGATTATCTATTTGTTAAAATTTTGGAGTTTTGATTTTGTGAGTTAGTGGGTCATCTGTAAGTTAAAATTTGGGCAAATTATATTTTATCCCCCTGCGGTTTAGCATTTTTTTACATAACCCCCATATAGTTTTAAAAGCTATACATAACCCCCTCATTGTTTGGATTAAAGTGTCAAAGTGACGAAAATAGTCACTCATAACGAAACTTCTAAAAATGTCGAAATTATCCTTATAAATATATGACACATTAACCCCGTATGATTTTTATATTTTACTAAATAACCCCCTTATAGTTTAATATTTTACCATATAACCCCCTTATGATTTTCAAAATATACACATAATCCCCTTTGGTTAATAAATAATTTTTAACTTTACATAAGGGTATTTTTGACATTTTAGGTGACTCCGTTACGAATGGTCATTCCAGTCACTTTGACGCTTTAATCTAAATCATAAGGGGGTTATGTATAGCTTTTGAAACCATAGAAGGATTATATAAAAAAAACGTTAAACCACAGGGGATAAAGTGGAATTTGCCCGTTAAAATTTTGAAATTTTGATTTTGTGGGTTTGTCGGTCACGTAAATTGGAAAGTGAAAAAGGCATAAAGAGAAGCAATAAGGATTATTAAATTAAAATAAATCTAAAATTGCAGTAAAAAGAGATTTAGATTTCTGATGCTTGTGAAGGCTCCTTATCAAAAACCTGCCCTCTAATATATATAGAGTAGTAGCAAGGAAAATAGGAAAAAACCAAAAAAACAAACCTTGTGGAATGAGAATCCTATAAAATTTGTTAAACCAAAAAATTGTCACATTTTATAAAATAGGGGTTTTCCTTGTATAAATTAATCTTTTCCTCCATTTGTATTGTATATCCTAGTAGGTCTATAAGTATGACAAATAATTTAAATTTCAAGTTTTGCACATGTGACATGCATCGACATGGTTAGTGTATATGCTATCAATTTAATTTAGAGTCATCTTTTTTATACCATCTATCTAATAATTGGGGGCATCACTATGGGTTGTTAATACACAATTTTCACCTTTTAAATTCCTTTTGCACCCTACTATTAAAAGGATTTAATTTTTCCTCACCTACGAAAATTATAGTTACTTGGGTAGTTTTCACCGGCAGTATTAGAATTTGGAAAATTATTGTCATCGGATTCATGTTCTAAAAAGGCATGCATCGTGGGAACTAAACTTCCGTTCACACCATCTCCTTTGTCATATCCATTCATGTTCCACCGCCGTTTTCTTCCGTGCATGTGTTCTGTCTTTTCCACTTTGCTTGGAATTTCTGTCTTTTTGTGTACTAGTTATTTGGCTTTTTTCCCTTTTGTGCATTTACATCGATGATCATGATGGTTAATTTACCGATCCCTGTCGAATATATATCCATATTTGCCGTTCAATCCTTTAAAATATCCCACATTTTTTACTACATAATTTACCCCAGCCCTATGCCACAGCTGGCCGTTGCCTTACTCAGTTGGATTCAAAGGCCTTTGACAATGGTCCCAAGCTGTGTTTTCTTTGATTATAGTCTTTCTGCCTTCGGTCGGTGGGAAGAAAATCCCTCACTTTGCACACTAGAAGCTTTCAATTGGAAAATTTTGAGGTAGCTTCCTGTCAAATGTAAATAGGGAAGCATTAATTGTGCATTTTCTGCAGCTATAAAACCCGTTTCAACAGCTTGTCTAGAAGAAAATCTTTAACATTGAGTAGATCTGTCGTTTCATGAACCGTGTAACCTCCAATTTAATTGTACGAACAATCGAAAGGACCACAAGAACAAATGTTGATAGCGTTTGTTAACTACAATACGGTGCTGGAGCTCGATATGCTTTTTCACTCTAATAAAATCCAAAATAACTAGAAGCTGTAGTTTTGTACTTTGAGTGGAAATGTGTATGAAGTGAGAAAGCAGGCAGACCCAAATATCTTCTTTGACAGAAGAACAGACAATGAACAGGTCTTGTCACAATGCGACAGTTAACCAATTCAATTTCTAAAACGGCCACTGCTATTTTTTTTTTTTTTTTTGCGTAAATTGCTGCAAAATGAGTTGTAACTAGTTCTCGCAAAGCCTTAATGATGAATAATGAAGCCTTAATATATATATGGTAGATTTAGTTCCTCGAAGTTCATATGCATGGAAGAGAATGTTGCAAGTAAGAGAGCTGGCTGAGTTCCACATTGGTTGGATTGTTCGCTCGGGAAATTCTAGTTTCGGGTTTGATAATTGGTTGGGGACGGGAGCGCTGGCTGGTTGTTTGGATAGTGTTTCTGATCATTGTATTTGGGACTTTTGCAATAATGGAGCTTGGAATCTTGAATTGCTGAATCAATGGCTTCCTCCGGATTTTGTTTAGGAAATTACTTGTTCAGCTCCATCAGCTTTGGACTTGCAAGATAAGATGAATTGGTTGCCAGACCAATCAGGTTTGATTTCTTTAAGCCCGCTTTTTCAATAGTGCAATTACATTCTAGTCATTCATCCATGTATACGCGGATTTGGCATGCTAGATTGCCTTTTAAAATTTCTTTCTTTGCGCTCCGGATGTTGAGAGATCGGTTGCCGTTAGATTCCGCTCTTTGCAAATTGGTTTTTCACCTTCCTTGTAGGTGTTTTTGCAGTGTAAACCCTGATATAGAGTCGTTGGATTATGTGTTTTGCTCGGGTGAAACTGCTTCATGGGTTTGGAATTTTTTTGGTTCAGTGTGTGGAGTGGTTAATTTAGGTCCCTCCGTTCGCGCTTATACTGGTGGCTTGTGGTATGGTCCTAGGTGGCATAAGTTTCTGGAATTTATTCCTCATCTTCTTCCTTTGTTGATATGCGGGCATCTATCGAAATTCTAGAACTTGGCAGTGTTTGAAGGGAAGTGTTTATCTCCTCAGGCGATTTGTTCCTTGGTGTTTTCTTACTTGAGGGAATTATATAATTTGCACTTTCATTCTGCTAATGCTTGGTGGGTTTTGGGTTTGATTTCTATGATGAAGTTTTTGGAATGTCTGTTAATAGCAGCTTGAAATTGGTTAAGTGGCTCAGGCGAGGTGGTGGTATTTTAAAGTTGAATACTGATGGTTGCTCTAAGGCTAACATGAAATTTTTCATGAAGCAAGTATTTGCAAATGAATTAGAAACAGTAATCTAATAGGATAATATTCCAAGTATTCTCTGCATCCCTAATACTCTAATAGGATAATATTTCTTAGAGTATTGTTAAAAAAATCGACAAAATAAGAGAAGTGATGGGTCTTTTCTTCATCTAGGGGGGGGACTAAAATCGGCAAAAATTGGCACCACTAACCTGAGGCACCCCTCCCCCCCAACATAGGATTATCTCTCATCTTGAGAGCATTTTCTCTCTCTAGCTTGGGAGCGAATTTCCCCCTTGTGGGTGTTTTCAAATATTTCAAACTCCAAAGTTTCCGTACCTTCGTTCTTGGCAACATATCCATACTCTAAATTTAAGGCAGAAGCACATAAATTTAGCCTTCGATTTCAAATCATGTCTTAACACTCTTGAGCTTTCACTAGCAATATCATGGATCTGTTGAAGGAAAGGAAGCTTGTTGAACCAGGCTGATACTTTCATCAGCCTCTTCATAGTTTGTCTTTTTCTTTCGATTTCTCATCCTTTTTTGCAGTGCATTCAGCTCAAAGTCTAACCCAAATCTCTTTTGTGTCTTTCGGCCTTTATCATTGTTGACGACTTTCAGCTGAGATCTTAGCCAGTAGACCACCAAGCCTGTATTCCGTGTCTTTAGTTTCTATTTTAGTAGTTGCTTTCAGTAGCGATAGTGTAGATGCGGTAGTGTGGGTTGTGTGCGTGTTAAAGATCTACTATTTTTCTGATCTGTCTCTGATTTACAGGTAGTTAACAGGGGCTATCCGATAGGTAAGATCTATAGAAAACTGATAAGGATTAAATAAAATGGCAGATAAGCTAGAGAAAATTATGAGGAAGCTTGCTTTGTCGGAAAAGGAAGTAGCAGGGATCTAGGTGGAAAGAGAAGATGTCTCGTACTGTCTAGAAGAGTGTAAGAGAAGCACTATTGGAAAAGTTGTAGGAGGAAAAACGGTGAACATTGCAGGTAGGGCTGCAAATGAGCTGAGTCGAGTCGAGTTTTGGACTTATCGATAGAACTCGACTTAATAACAGGTAGGCTCAAATTTGAGCTCGAGCTCGATGAACCAAGAAAATTGAGTTCGAGCTCAACTCGACTAAGGAAAAGTCAGGATCGAACTCGAGTCGATGAGGCTCGCGAGCTGTAGCTTGATTTCTGGCTCGCGAGCTGATCGAATTGTTAGCTCATAATGTAGCTCGAATTTCCGACTCGTGAGCAGCTCGTTAGCTCGAGTTTTTGGAAATTATTCTAATAAAAAAATAAATAATTATTTTTTCTTAATAAATAATAAAATATTAGGGATATATATATGTAATTTTACTATTAAAATAAAAAATAAAATTATATATATATATACTCGAACTCACGAGAGTTTAATATTTTAAACTCGAGTTCGAGCTCGAATTCAATTTAGCCAACTCGAGCTCGACTCGAGCCGCTCGCCTAATTGCAGGTATGTGAATCTTTACAAGTAAAATGCATATTTGTGAAAAACTTAAAGGTGATGGAAAATGGGGTAAATATGTTCTAGTTTGTGTTTGCTAATATGCAGGATAAAGATAGAGCGTTAAATAGTAGACCATTGGTTTATGATAATTTGCCGTTAGTAATACTTTCATGGAAGGAGGGGCTGGAAATCGATCAAAATGCTTTCAACAAAACTTGGATATGGGTACAAATCTGGAATCTCCCTTACATTGGATTACAAAAGACACGGGAAGAAAAATTAGAGGTGTATTTCTGTCTGTGAAGGAAGTTATTGCACCAAATAGTGGGAGTAAAAAGGGAAAACATTGAAAATCTTAACTGAAGTTGACCCGAATCAACCAATGCTGAGGGGAACTCTGGTTAAAATGAACAGTATAATTAAATGAGTGGAATTTAAGTCTGAAAGGTATCCTAATTTCTGCTTTAACTATGGCATTATGAGGCATACTTAGAGAAACTGTAAAGAGAAAGGAACCCATATGGGAAAGGAACCTCAATTTGGAACTTCATTAAAGGCTAGCAATCCTAAAAGTCCTACTAAGAAACAGGGTAGATCTAGACAGCATGAGGATGATCCAAATGAAATAGCAAGCGATACACAAAATGAAAATGGGGACATAAACTGATCGATGATAACTTGGAAAGAGAATGAGGGGGAAAAAGAAGAGAATGAAGGTAGAAACAAAGAGGACAATGAGGATGATGGGGCTAGAGTTAAAGGAAATAGTGGTCAGATCATTAGGGAGGAGCAAATGAGAGAGGAAAATTATGTTGTAATGGGTAAAAATGATTTTTGGGAGAAAAGGGAAGAGGACACTGGGAAATCTCAAAAGGGCAATGAGGGGAAGCAAAAGGAAATGAGGGATGTTGTGAGAAAGGGTATTGAGGGAGTTGAGGAAGAGATAGGGGAAGTAGGGCAGGAGGACAATATGTGGATAGATGGAATTAATGATCACAGAATGGAAAGGCAGGTGCGAAGGAAAAAGCAGGAAGCCTGTTGGAAGCTAAAGAGGGTGGACAGGATGGAATTGGGAAAGAGAATAAGAAAGGAAAATACAAAGGGAATATAGGATGGAAAATACTAGTGAAAGAAGTAGGGAACATGAAGCCTTTAGCAGATTGTACTGCGAGAATTATTGGGGCAAAGGAGATAGTAAAATGAAAAGTGGTAGTTGAGGATGGTGTCAATAGTGAGGGAATGGAAGTAGATAGTCAAACTAAGAGGATCAAAGGGAGTGTTTATTAGGAAGAACATGAGAGTAATCTGAAGGTGGTGGAGTCCTACCTAAAAAGGCTCCAAGTTGTCAATAAATGTACTGGTGTGGAATTGTAGAGGTGTGGGAGGCCCTTTGATAATTCCCCAATTAGAGGAGATAGTTAAACTCCACTCCCCAAATTTAATTTTTTTTATTTGAAACTAAAAATAAAAAATGTGCTATGAACAAGGTTAAGATGAAACTTAAGTTTGATAAATTGTTTGTGGTGGACCCAAGAGGGAAGACAGGAGGCTTAGTTGTTATGTGGAGAAATGATATTAAGGTGGACAAAGTGCTATACTGATTTTACTATTGAATTACAGATAGATGACCAAAAAAAAAATTTCAAGTGGTGGATCATAGGCATATGCCAGCTCAGGTGACCTGGTTAGAGAAAAATAGCGAGACATTATTAGCCAAAGGAAAGGTATTTGGGGGGATAACTGGATTTTAGTAGGAGATATGAATGGTATTCTATCAAATGCTGAGAATTGGAGAGGTAATAAGAGGCCTGAGTCTAGTTTTAGATGTTCCAAAACTTTATCAGAAAAAATCAACTTTCAAATTTGGGATTTGATGGGAAACCATGGACCTAGCGTAAAAAGTGGAATAAAGGTGATGAGGTAAAAGAATGACAGGACAGGATATTGACAGATAATGGATGGAAGGAGGCTTATGACAGAGCAGAATGCACTCACATCCATATTGAACCATCAAATCACTGTATGCTGTTGTTAGAAACTGAACCAAAAAGAAGAAATTGGAAAAAGAGATTCTATTTTGATAGAAAATGACTTGAATATAACGAAGTTAGGGAGTTATTAAAAAAGCATAGGGGAAAAAGCAAAAGGGATCCAGATTTTTCAGACTTCAAAACAAAATCAAAGAATATAGCTTTGAACTCATTAGATGGAATAAAAAGCTTAAAGGAAATGCTAAGAAGGACTTTGCAGAATTAAAGCAGAAAATTCAAGATACCAGGAAGGTAGTGGGACCCAATAGGAAAGAGGACACCAGTATCTTGCAGAGACAACTTGCAAATGCTTACAAAAAGGAGGAAGTGTACTGGGGACAGAAAGCTATGGTAAAGTGGTTTAAGGAAGGTGATAAAAATACAAGCTAGTTTCATGCAGTGGTTGAGGATAGAAGAAGAACAAATAAGATCTCTATACTCTAGAAGCAGGATGGAAATTGGTGTAGTGTTGAGTTTGAAATGGAGGAGGAAGTAACAAACTATTTTGGCAATCTGTTTGAATCCTCATAGCCAAGCCAATTTGATGTAATCCTTGAAGGAATTCCTCAGACTATTACCAGTCAGATGAACTTGAGATTAACTAGACCTGTGACAAAATGGGAGATCAGAAAGGCAATTTTCTCTTTGTATCCTAACAAGACACCTGGACTTGATGGTATGACACCAATTTTCTTCCAAAGATTCTATAATATTATTAAACATGCTCTAACTATTGCAATATTTAGCTTCTTCTATGCTGATAACTTTCTGACATCTATAAATGAACCATTATTACTTTAACTCCAAAGACTGAGTTTCCAGTGTTGGTGTCACAATTTAAGCTTATAAGTCTGTGTAATGTAGTTTAGAGAATCATTGCAAAAGTCTTGGTCAATAGAGTCAAGCCTTTACTTCAGCACTGTATTAGTCTGAATCAATCAACTTTCATACCTGGTAGGCAGATTCAAGATAATGTGGTAATTGCTTATGAGTTGTTTCATCACCTGAATACTAAAAGAACAGGGAAAATTATGCATATGGCTCTTAAGTTGGACATGTCCAAAGCTTATGAAAGAGTTGAATAGATTTTTTTGGCAAAAATAATTTAAAGAATGGGATTTTGTCCTATGTGGATTTGGTGGGTAATGAAATGTGTGTCCTTTGTTAGCTATTCCTTTAATATTAATGGGACAAAATGGGGTATGTAAGACTTGAGAAGGGACTCAGACAAGGGGATCTACTATCCCTTTACCTGTTTGTGATAGTCACTGAAGGTTTATCTAGCCTACTTAAGCATGCTACGCAATGTCAAAAAATTTCTGGATTGAAAATAGCAAAGGAATGCTCGACTGTCTCTCATTTGATTTTTACAGATAAAATTCTAATTCTCTGCAAAGCAACAAAGGAGGAAGCATTACAGATGTTGCAGATTTTGAAGACCTACTCAAAGGCATCTGGCCAAGTGATCAATACTGATAAATCATCTGTGTTTTTTGGAAAAATATGAGAGAGGATAAAAAAGGAAAGGTGCTGGAAGTGCTAGAAGAAATGCAGCAAGTCCAACTGAGCAGGTACTTGGGTTTACCAGTAGTAATAGGAAGGTCAAAAAAGCAGTCGTTTAGCTATATAAAGGAGAAAGTGATGAATAGGTTGAAGGGGTGGAAGGAGAAGCAGTTAAGTCTAGCTAGAAAGAAAGTAATGCTAAAATTTGTCATACTGGCAATGCCTACACATGCAATAGATTGTGTTAGACTACCAAATGGAATATGTGTTAATATATGTAAGGAAATGGCTAAGTTTTGGTGGGGGGAGAAGAAAAAAGAAAGGAAAATTCATTGGTTAGGTTGCGAGAGACTTACAAATGTCAAAGGAAAACGGGGATTGGGCTTTAGGGATTTAATGGAGTTTAATACTACAATGCTAGCAAGGCAGTTATAGAGGATTTTAACTAGGCCAAGCCAGATGATAAGTAGGATACTAAAGGGAAGGTACGATAGGGGGGAGTCAATCTAGAAAAGGAAAATTAATGAAAGTGATTCCTGGATATGGAAGAGTTTTCTCAGTGCAAGAGAGTTACTAGAAGGGGGGCAAGGAAGAGAGTTGGGGATGGGCATACAATTGATGTATGGAAAGATAGGTGGATCATTGATAGAGGAAAGGGAATGGTTACTATAGTTAAGCCTCTTGATTATCCTATACAAAGAGTAAGTGATCTTATTCAGGATGGGGAGTGGAATATGGAGCTCATTAGGTCCATTTTTAATGAGGAGGACTACAAAAGTATCATGCACATCCTTATTAGCATTTGCAACAATAAGGATAGATTGGTGCGGCCATTTTTATCATCTGGGAAGTACACTATAAAGATAGGATATACATTGGCAAAGGAACAACAAAAAGAGAAGAGCAATAGGCATGTAATGAATAGGAGACAGGCAAAGAGTGATAGTAGAAATGAGCAGAATACCAAGGTATGGAGGTCCATTTGGAGTCTAAATATGAAGCATAAGCTAAACATTTTATATGGAAATGTATGCACACGATATTGTAGTAAATGGAGCCATAAAGAAGATAATTGGGAATGGGGAAAAAAATTGCTTCTGTTGTGGAGAGGGAACTAAAACACTGGAGCATATGTTATTCTTCTGTCAACAAGCAGAAATGATATGGAAAGTTGCACCAGATCAATGGGATGGAATTGAGAACTTCACGCATAATTTTTGGTTATGGCGTAATAGCCTGATGGAAGCTCAGCAGAGAAAGGATGGAAAATAGCACATTGTGCTAACCATAAATATTATATGGCAGATTTGGAAAGCAAGGAATGAAGCTCCATTTAATAGGGAAAAAAAATGTCCAGGGACGGTGTTTAACAAAGTAGTGCAAGAGTGGCAAGAATATGAGCTGGCCAACCAGAAAATTAAAGGGTTGAAGAAGAAATACACCTAACAAATCTACACAGATGGAAACCATCAAAAGAGGAAGTGTTGATGCTTAACACGGATGTAGCAACAGATATATAGAAAGGAAAAGCCAGCTGAGGAATAGTAGCTAGAAAGGAAAATGGTGATATCATTAGAGCTTGGGCTGGAATTAAGAAAGTTGCAATAATCCTATGGTGAAGGAGTCCTATGCAATCAGGAATGCCTTAACTATAGCTATGCATGAGGTTGGATGAATATGGAAGTACAATCTGACCACAAAATAGCAGTAAACAAGATTTTGGAAGACGGAACAAGGGATGCTAAGGTTGGAATGTGATAGGGTGTCGAGCCTGTGCAATAATAATTACCTACTCAAGAAAAATACAAATTTTGTATATAGCAGTGAGCAGGGTCGAATCTACAGGGATTGGGGATAATTCGTTTATTGTAAAGTCCAAAGTATGGGGGGTTTTTTGGAGAATATAAAATAACTAATTAACTAACTAATAAAACAACTAATAGAAATTAATAGAAATTAATCAATAACCAATATGACTCTAGCAAAAGGTGCAACTTTTCAAACACGGTCCATTCAACTGATCATCGATGCAAAGATAATTCAATTACTCATTAATAGATTGGTTATAGTTATCATACACGCGATGAACAACCAGCCTTTCCTTAATTTCTCGATAGTTAAGGTACGACCGTTAACTATTTCTCTAATCAAGAAATAACCCTAGGTACGACCGTAGGATTTAATTCCCCAATTGCATTAAGATCTAGAAAAGCCCAAACCCAACCCTAACCAACAAACACGCTACGAGGGTTTGTTTGAGTTAGATCATACGTTTCCCTAACATGAAACCAATCACGCTAGTCGCCACTGGTATTAATCAATTAAACAATTACGGATTCAATCAATTAATATGACAGTAGATTATTAGGTTAATTCGAACATCGGGCCCTTGACATTCAAATAACAAAACAATCATAAGCAATTAAATCAGGAAACGTACAAATACCAATAAATAAAAGAAATAAATAAAATAATTAGATCTCACAGATGTTCGAAACCGAGTCCTCAAGTTGACCTTCGACTAGAAAAAATGAATTAGTTCATCTTCATGGAGGAAATCCCATGCAAAATTGCCGAAGTCCTTGCGGCCCTTGTCACCAAAATTGAGATAAGAAGAAAACGATAAAGTAAGAACAACGGAAAAACTCCCAATTCCCCAAAGATAAAGCCGCGGCCAAAGGAAAAGAATTGTCTCCTAATCTAAAACAAATTGCTTCACTTCTCTCCGTGGTCCCACCGGATAAGGAACAAAACCAATCCTCTGTACGTTTGTTTCCTTTTAAGTCCAATGACTAATGCCTTTCTTTTCTCCGTGGTCCCCGCACAATTGAGAGCAAAAGTCCTCCCAAAGCTTCCTGCACCAACCGAGGCTTTCCTTCTTGTTTTGTTTCCTATTTTACTTGTAGGACTCCAATCTCCTAATCAGCAAAGGAAATGCAATCTCTTTGTAGCACCATGTGGGCCCGGTTGTTTGAAATCTCAATTATCTCCAAAAAGTCTCATTTTTTGTAGTTTTCTGTTCCATTCCCTGAAATTAAGTCCAGATACCAAATATAAGTAAATATTACTAATTAAAACAATATTTGGCAAGGACAAAGGGGAAATTAACAATAAAATTACTAATAATTAACACCCTATCAATTCCCCCCACACCTAAATCATGCTTGCGCTCAAGCATGGGAACAGCAATTGAACAAATTCGACAATGACTATTGCTCCAACTACCATATTGCCAAGATACCTACGAAAAACAAATATCAAGCATCACAGGTCAAGATCCAAGAAAAACCGCCCCGGTTAGCTTCCCAACCACCAACTCCTCCAATTTAAAGCAAACTAATCTAAGAAAAAGGAATGGTTGCTTACATTTACCAGCAAATGGTCCAACTATTAACCAAAATCTCGACATTAAAATCACAAACCGGCAAGCTGACTTATTCACATACTAACACAATCTTTATTTTATTTTTTTTTTCTTTTTGTTTTGTTTTGTTTTTTTCTTTTTTTTTTTGAATAACAAAAGACTTAGTCTATAGCCCTTAGAGCCTTTTGACGCGAACTCCAACATTTGACAGATGGAGGAGCCCGGTTACTCAGCTCCAATCGCTATAGGACCACGCACTCATAGCAACTACTACCTTTTGAGGCGAAAATCGACACTTTAGGTGAAGATCCCCGGTTACTCAGTAGTAACCACTAGCGGAGTACAGTCAACTCTTATTTACAACCATACAACACAATAACTAAAAATAACACAAAAATAACAGCAGCCAGTCTCAAATTTCCAGATATGGAGAACTAAAATTAATAATTGGACCAATTCACATGAAAAATGCCAACAATCATTCTCTATGCCTAGAAAAGTTAACCAAAAATTAGAAAAGTCAAGCAATTACTGATATTCACCAGAGAGATGTTCCTGAACTCGACCACATCAACTTAATACCCTTTTATTAATAAAACTTGGCAATAGCAGAATTAGAGACAACAATCCAACATCAAAACTTGGTATTCAAATAAGAACTGACCACTCGGAAAAAGAAAAGAAAATAAGCGAAAAAGGGAGATAAATATCAAAATAAAACAAAGAAAAAACCTCTAGAACCCAAAAACCGAAAACTGGAAATACTAGCACCCAAAATTGTGACGGCCCCACTTCTCCCTAAGGCGAACCAGAGGGTTGGCGGGTCGCCTGCCTAGCTCTCGCCAGGACTCACGCAAGTAAACCAACTAAAAATCCACGTAACTTAAAACCAAAACACAATTCGTCATCTGGACATGCCAAACTTTTTAACGATTGAAGTACTATTACACCTTAACTTCAGAGATAACATTACCAATGAACATCCAATCATTCACTCTTAAACACATCTCCGACTAGTTCAACCCAAAACTACAAATATACATTACAAACCACACAGTAAACTCATAAAACTCAAATAAATTCATACAAGCCAAAACTTAGGGTTTGCACTTTTCCAGCTTCAAGTGACAACCCAAAACAAAAGATACAAAAACGATTCGAAACAACATTTACAACAGCTAAAAGCAGACTTCAAAACATCCGAATGCCGAAACCTGTTAAGGAAAACAAATATCGTGTGGTGAGCCAAAGCTCAGTGGTGTCCAAAACATGCAATCATATAAACAAATAGCAAATAATAGTTCTAAACTTAAATTCACAAATAGGAAAGCGTATAACAGCACAGGGTAGGATACAGGGGCTCTCAGGAGCCATTTTCCCCGCACTTGATCAAAATTAACCGTAGTTGACCCTCTGTCAACTCTCACTATCTAAAGTCCATGTAGATTCATTATTTTTTTTCCTTAACACGCTCCAACCAGCTTGCTCCCCCTACCGGGCCCGAACGCCGAACAAGAGAGTGGTAATACTCGAGTATACCTTAGGGACTGGTCGAGGGATTCACCCAACGACGTTGCGTCCAACAAGAGGTTAGTATAGACTGGTCGAGGGATTCACCCAACGACGTTGTGTCCAACAAGAGGTTACCATGTTAGGATAAGAGGCCCTCTCACCCTTAAGGTGTGGTACCTTTCCCTGCCTAGTAGATTAGTTGACAAGTCCACGCTCCAGTCAATAATTGCAAGATATTCGAGAAAACATTTCAAGCAAGTCACCACTCGAAAGGCTAGTGCGATAAAGTACACACTGCCACTTCGATGATTCAGGAAAAACACTTTCCAATTATCATATAACAAGTCAAGAAAGCACTTTAACACATTAGTCATAAAACAAGCACGGACACTCACCAAACGTGAAGGTCAAAAGTCAAGCTGGGAATCATAGTCCACGTCCTCGTTAAACCCTAGAAATCCAGGTTTTAAAACTATAAGTTTTACTAAACACACCTTTGGTTTATATATAGAAGATTATCTTGTATAAAACTAGTTTAATTCCTCGAAATAAATCAATAACTCCCTCTTAAGATTAAAGCTGGAAAAGAAACAAAATGTTTCGTGAGGTTTCTTTTAAAGATATTTCCTTTCTAGAAGCAAACTAGAACCAAATTAGTTTAAACAAGTTTTCTTGCCGAACAAGTTTTCTATGTCTTTTATTTGAAATTATTCAAATCTAGTGTTTTTCCAAATTTCCTCTAAAACAACTGGTCAAGGGTAATTTTTATGAAAAAACTTTAAAGTTTGGAAGTTAATACAATTATTCCTTAAAGGTAATAAAACTAGTTTAAGTAAAGAAAAGCATTAACTAGTCGGCAAGGTTTTAAAAGTCCTGATATTTAAATTTTAATATTAACGTACTATACTATATATATATATATAGCTTGCTATTAAGGTAAAATATTTCCACAAGGCTTGATTTAAGAGTATTTGCATTCAAAAAATTAAAATGGACTTCACGATTCCAATTCATTTGCACATTGTATTCCAAGTTGCCAATACAGCTAAAACACAATTCAAATATAAATTTCACTAGGGCTTCATCAATCATTAGCCCTAGGTCTCAACAGATTCAGATCCAAACAAAATTTAACAAAGGAAGTCCGAGGTATCAAAACAATTCCCAATCACAAACCACGGACCTTCCAATTACATTTTAGCCAATCACTAAAACAAATTTACCAAAATTAAATTCTTGCCAAAAACTACTCAAATGGCCAAGAGCTTCATCAATCATTAGCTCTTGGTATCAAACAAACATCCCTTGCCACAGCCAACAGAAATTTAACTCAAGTATAGAAGATAAGTCACGGCTAGCTCACATTCAAATAACTCTAGAAGTTCATATTTTCCTTTCTTGCTTTGATAGTCAAGAAAAATTCTAGCAAATGTCAATTCAAGATGTCTATTAAATCTCCATCTTTTACTTGCTAGATACACTAAACATATAGCTTATAGTCTGCTCAACTTAAACTAAAACAAATAATACGCAAATCCAGAAAATAATCTCACTAAAAGTTTCAATTAGTACGGCTAGCAACCATGTACAAATTCCAGCAAAGATACTTCAAAATTTTCAACAAGGTTTCTATCCTTAGCTTGCTTTAAACACTAAACACTTAACATGCAAAAGAAGATTAACCAGCCACAAACTACTCTTAACATCCAATACGAGAGTCTTAGCTAAAAATTCGAGAGAAACTAGTTAAATGTTCAACCCAAAACAAGAAGAAAAACCACAGCCAACTTGACTCCCAAATAATTCTAAAATTCAAATTTTTCTTCAATTTTTACTTAATTCAACATGCAAAAGGTGATTAGCAAGCTACAAGTAAATTTTAAACATTCCATATGAAAATCTTAGCTAAAATTCAATGGAAAACTAATTAAATGCTCAACCTCTTCTTTCGGCCGCAATTCAGCTTTCTTTTCTTCCTCCTTTTTTTTATTAAACACGACTCATCTCAGCTTCATGCATGATCAAAATAATTAACTATCAATCAGTTTTGATCCAATCCAAGTGCGGACATCATAGAAAAAAAATCATCCAACCTACTCGGTTGTCATGCATGCATCCAGATTTTTTTTTCCTTCAAATTTCTGGTTTACACACTGCTAATAAATCTCATGCAGGGCTTAATCATCCAGTATTTAGTTAGCTAAACACGCAACCAAGTGAGAATCAAACACTTTCCAGCAAAATTCATACTAAAATACCCATACAATTCCCAAAACAACTCCATCGGCTAAGCTGGAAAATTGGTTTAGCAGTCCAGCAACTTCCAATAAAAAAAATTCCAGCCATACAACCGAATTTCTGGCCATAAAGTTCACATGCAACACCAAATAACAAGTTATCTATCATATTAGATCCAAAACCAAGTTCGAATGTCATCAAAATCACCATCTTACCAGAAATTCATCCAAACTCTCTCTCGGTTAACATGCATGTAAACAGATTCTATATTCCTTCACTTTTCTTGCTTAAACAAGGTTGATTAACCTCATGCAAAACGTAATCATCTAGCTATTAATTAACTAAACACACAACTAAGCTCAGATCATCACAAAGTAACAGGTTAAAGCTGAAATTTCCAGCTCAAGCTCCCGGCAATTCCAATTCCTTCACAACCAGATTTCTTGCAACTCAATTTTGTCATCCAACCGCACAACCCTACATGCATGCTTATAAACAACTTCATCAACCCATAATCAACTAGTTTAATTCCAGAAATTACCTCAGTTTAAGGCTTAGCTCACACGACAGGCAGCTGCAAAATTTCTTCCTCTCGGCTATCCAGAATTGCAGCCCGCTAGCACTTCCTCTCCCTTGCTCTAGCTTGCGACTAGGATGGGGACAATATAGCTCTCAATCTCATCACCAGCTCACTGATGGAAGGAAAATGGACGGCTAGTCTCTCTCCTCTCTTTCTAGCTTACGGACAAGAAGGAAAAGGATGAAAAGCTCAACTCTCTCTCTCGGTCGTTAATTCCAAAGGCTGGTCACTCACGGCTGATAGCAGAGAAACAAATGAAATGAGGATATTGGAGTGAATGGTAGTTGTTGTAGTGGAGCTGAGTCGGTTTTATAATGGCGGAATTGCTGAAATGGATCACGGAGCCGGCATGCTGAAATTGTTTGAAATTGGAGATGGTTCTAGGAAACTCCATGGCTGCATGGTTGATTTGAAATGGAGGGAAGGCTATTTTGGTCTTTTAGCAACTTGTTCGACCTTCCACTTAGGTCCCTCATTTGTATACTAACCCCGAGATTTTTCCTCAAATGAAATTCGATAGCCTACTAGCATACTCACCTTGCAAAACTCAATTATCGAAATACAACGTCCTACGTATAAATATAAAAAGTTTTGGCTTTAAAACGATTTGCCTTAATTCTAGTTCCCGTTAACACTTAATGTTATTAATACTTAAAATTAGTTATTGCAATCAAAGAATTAAAATAAAAATAATGACACACTCAACGTCAAGAATTATTAACTTAACTTGGCAAAAAAAAAATTCAAATAGATCTATTATTTTGTACAATTGGATTATTTGACCTAAAACAAATTATTTTTACACACTTATTTAAGATCAAATAATAATAAAATTTATTAAAAATCTAAAATGCACATGCAACACGTACATGTATGTATATATGTATATTTATGATTTCAAGGTTCTCACATCCTCCCCTCCTTAAAATGAATTTTGTCCTTAAAATTCTCACCTTCTATAGAAATAGATCGGGGTACTTTCTCTGCATTTCCTCTTCTAATTCCCAAGTTGCCTCCTCTAAACCATGATTTCTCCATAGAATCTTTATCAAAGGAATTTTCTTATTTCTCAATTCCCTCACTTCTCTTTCCAAAATCTTAACTGGTCCTTCCTCATAAGTTAATGATTCATCCACTTCAATTCCTTCCAATTGCAACACATGGCTTGGATCAGGGTGATATTTCCTAAGCATAGAGACATTAAATACATTGTGAATCTTGGCCATGCTCAAAGGCAATTGCAGTTGATACGCCACCTTTCCGATTCGTCTCAAGATTTCAAAAGGTCCAATATACCACGGCTTTAACTTTTTACCCTTTTTGGACCCTACTCCGCCCTTCACGGGTTTAATCCTTAGGAAAACTTTGTCTCCTACTTCAAACTCCAAATCTTTCTTCCGAGTATCTCAAGGCTTCAAAATGTTATCATATTTTCCTACTAATTTTCAGCTGCTTTCGGATCAAAGCCCCGAAAAACTTGGGTAGATGAACTTTTAATATGTTTCTAGGGCTTGTCCTCCCCTACATTCCGTTTTCTACGTGGATTACAGTCCCACTTGGTCCTGTTGGGTGCTATAAACTCTAAAAGGCCAGTCATCCGGTTCAAAGCAGTGGCTACTGAGTCACCTATATGGGTTCCTTGTCCCTGGTTCTGGTTGACCGCAGATCCCCGTTGTTCCTCTTGCTCTTGGAGTTGTCTCGGTTTATGGCTCTGTCGTCGTGACTCGGCTTCCATATCTCTTTCACAAGGTTCCAACTTTCACAAGTTTCCACGGCTAAACTTTACATAATATCAGAAATAAACATTTCCATGCATTTCCTATAATATTCTTCCATTTTTTTCCCATTGATAACAACCTGCAATTTCAGTTGATCATCATTCAGTTCTCACAGCTTCAGTCAAGGATCATTTGAGCTTCAAACCAGAAATTTCCCTCAGTTGAAGCTCACTTTCCTCTGCTAAAACTCAACTTGCAGCTTAAACATATACTCAGCTGCACTCAGTATATAAGTGTTATTCACGAAACTTACCTCTTGCCTTAAGTGTTAGGAATCGCAGATGAAATCAGTTTCCTTTCCGACTTTGTTCCCTCCAATCCTTGGTTAGTTGATGACGAAGCTCACTAGGCTCTCTCTCTCTGTTTCTCTCGGTGTTGGCCTGGTAAAGAGACGAACTAAAGTTTTATTTTGTTCTCAACCACCGCCCAAACTTTAGCAGATAGTTTTCTGCTTTTCCTTTCGGTAACCGCTTGTATTTAACAGACCATTGGCTTGGAATTTTCCTTTGGTTTCTCTCAAGCACCGCCCAAGCTTGTTTAGCATTTGCTTGCCTTACTTCCACTCGGTTCTAGATTCTCTAAATGTTTGTCCTTTCCATATTTTACCTTCCATTTCCACATCACTTCGTCTAATCATTCATGTTTACCACAAAACCTTACCCAAAGGAATTTGGTCTTAGTGTTTTCCCTCCGTAATTTATGTGTCGTCTCGACTACTTCCCAAAGTATATAAAAATTCAACTACTTGGATTTACAATTTATCTGCGCGTTATACTCAATTAAACAATCTTCACCTAATATAGCATTATAAACCTGACATTATCGCTCCCTAAGCTCTATATTTCTCACAACGAGTTGATTTACAATATGTAATAACCAATTATGCATGCATACAATTGCAGTTAATTTCACTCCATATATATCATTAATACAAAGCAAATTTATGATCAATTTAATTACACCACAGAACAAAGTCAATCAAAGCATATATCAAACTCAAGTACACTTTAATAAGAAGTCAAACAAGTCTTTTTAAATGCATTCGACTTTTGGTAAGAAGTTTAACATTTGTTATTTGGGACGTTTGATCAAGAAAAATCATTTAACCCCACAAATCACTTTTGAGAATAAAAATGCTTTTAAAAAAACTATAAGCAGACATGCAGGTTCGTATTTACTTAAACTTTGGTCCAACGCCTCTACTCTTCGCACCTAATCTGAGAATTAGCTTTTATGCCACATAAAACTTAACTATTTACTCTCCAATTCACGACCAATATTCATTCTTAGATATAAGAAAAGTTCAAATATTCGTAAAAGTTTAAAACATGCCTATAGGGCCAATCACAAGATATATGTAAAGTAATTCTTAGGTTCACAAGGGAGAACCTTACTAGTTACTCAACTAGGTCAATTCATCATAATACCAGTAGATCTCATCTCCTCGTTCAGTTTCGACTTAGATCGAGTACTAGGATCCCATTAGTTTATACAAGACTATCTATCAATCTTTCTTTCTATTATCTGTATAACTCTTCTAACGGTTTCGAACCATTAATATCCTTTGACGAGTTAATCCTAACTTTTTCTCGTGTCTCTTTTCAAGTTCAATTCGGATCAATATTTTCAAATTTAAGGCTGTAAGGTTTAAAATGACACTTTTATTTCAAACTAAAATTGTCTGTATTATTTTTTTTTTATGAACAAGATCATACAAAAGGAAGAACAATCAACCAAAATAAGAGCATGTCATTGCATGAGTCGATAATGAAAATAAAACTTTGCGTGTGTACTACCAAACAAGTTAACAAACCAACATAATCAAGTACAGAATTTATAGCATTCCAATACTTCAAAAGGGAACCAATATCATGCTTAACAAAATATACAGGCCAAAACACAAGCATCACCCCAACTATCATAAACAAAAGGTATAAAAGGTCGTGCTCAATAGTCTAGTTTGCAACTGAGCGAGAGGGCTACATCAACTATCTTTTCAATTAAAGTTCTGCATTCCATCGTAAATTATAGATCTACTACGTCTAATATCCAATCAAAGAGTATGATCATTACATATGTACATCAATGGCTCTTGAGTATTCCCAACGATCTCAAACATTTCATATAATAGCTCCAAATAATCCTCCAACAAAATTTAAGGAGCCAAATGCCATCGAGAACTCACCTCAATTTTGAAAACTCTCCTCAAGGTTTAGAGCTATTCACAACTGCATAGTTCTTACTTAAACTACGATTTCACTCAATTTCTATGTCTAAACCAATATTTTAGGTAAAAGATGGCATATATTCCATTTACCACTGGATGACTAGTAAAATTATTCATCTTAAATACAGAATTGGCACTAATCTTCAAAATCTCACTATTGACTCTTCACCTTTAACTTTCAAAAGCTAGGCTTGGTCCTTTCGATTCACTTTCCCAAATTTAATCATGCTTTCTAGTCACATCATAATGCAACATACTGAATTCTTCCCAATTTGCAAATACACCATTGAATGAAATATCTGGTATTCGGGTACAAGAATCTGACAATAGGATAATTCACACCTCAGGCTGGCCAGTCCCAAGAGTAACTTACCTATATCTGAGATTCCTACCCAACATACATATCTAATATCCCCAACTATAGACTTTTGTTCCACACTTAACAAGCCAATCCCACAGTCCGAGAATCCTCTCCCGGTACGAGCTCGATAAGAGCTCTGATACCACCTGTGACAGCCCCACTTCTCCCTAAGGCGAACCAGAGGGTTGGCGGGTCGCCTGCCTAACTCTCGCCAGGACTCACGCAAGCAAACCGACTAAAAATCCACATAACTTAAAACCAAAACACAATTCGTCATCTGGACATGCCAAACTTTTTAACGAATGAAGTACTATTACACCTTAACTTCAGAGATAACATTACCAATGAACGAAAAATGAAGGAAAAGTGGCGGTGTGGGCTTGCGGCGGCAGACGAACGAAAGAAGAGAAGGAAAAGTGGAAAACAGGGGAACAGCGGAGAAGAAGAAGAAAAGGAAAGGAAAGAAAGAAAAGAAAGAAAGAAAGAAAAAAAAAGAAAAAGAAAAGAAAATAAATTGGTTTTGGGGGTTTTTTTTTTTCCAATGTTTTTTCCAATTTTTTTCTGGATTTAAATTTTCAAAATTAGAATTTTTGAAGAAAAAGAAAAAAATGGTTTTTTTCTTTTTTTTTTTCTTTTTGAATTTTCTCAATGTGAAATTTTTAATTTTTTTTTTGGGGGTTTTGGGTCGTTAAACACAGCGTTGGTACGCCATGATTATAAAACGTCCACTGACCTCAGGAGTCATTAACATGGCGTAGGCCCGCCAAGATTGCATTTCCTGCCAAGACACCCACTAACCTCAGGAGTCACAAACACCGCGTGGGCACGCCAAAATTGCTGTCCTGACCACAGTGGAGGAAAACATTAAGACCGACCACAACCTAAATAAGAAACGACATAATTAAAGAATTTAACAACGAAAAACAATAAAATCAATATTTGGGTTGTCTCCCAAAAAGCGCCTTTTTTTAATGTCTTTGGCTAGACATTGTCATCTTTGCTCAGGGAGGATAAAATCTTGTGGCTCGTTTCAATGCTTCATCCTTTATATAGTCCTGATAACCCTCGTAAATAGAGTAATCCTTGAGCACACGAGTTACGGTTTTCCTTGGACTAGTAGATGGCGCCAAATAATCAAGCAGTGATCTCAATTCTTCATCCACTCCTCCATCAAGAGCACTCAACGGTTCAAGATATTTGACCATAGCTACTCTTAACTTATTTCTGCCATGAGACTCAAAAACTTCCGGTATAACAAAATCAATCTCATTAGCAGAAATCATAGAGTAAGAGTTAGGAAAATGCGGGTTAGGGAATGGAGGTGGTGTCACCACATTTGATGATTCTTCACTGGATTCTTTCACTTGAATGGGTTGCGGTTGGGGTTCCATTTCTTCCTTTTCGGCTTCTTTTTCAACTGCATCTGTAGATCTCTCATTTTGACACTCTTGCATCTCCTCATCACTAGTCAAGCAAATTGCACTCTCATTTTCTTCAAAATCAACAATGATTTTCGAGGGCAATTCTTCAATTTGAGAAGCCAATCGATTTATTTTGGATGTCAATAGACATATTTGATCTGCCAGATTACTCATTGCATCCTTCATCATCCCATTTCTCATTTCTGTCTCCTGTTGGAATTGATATGTATTAGTAGCTATTGATTCAACTATTTCTTCAAGAGACATACCCGACATAGATGATGATTCTTGAGACTCATACTGCTGAAAATTCATTGGCCCTGTTGTATAATTATAACTGGAGTTATCCCACCATCCTTGATCATACCCGTTTGGATTAGGGTTATACCACATTTGAGACCAGGGTGAAAAATCTCCATAATTATTGATTGGGACACTCAGATTATCTTGATATTCGGGGCACATACCGGTTGAATGATCCCTGGCATAACAAATTTTACAGGTTGCAGCAGCCATTTTTTCTCTAATAGAGTTTAGTGCCTCTGAATACACAAACTTAGCAAAAAAATAAGCCTCATTGCCTTCCCTGGAAACAAAATCCAGTCTATCACCAAAATACGGAGTGTTAGAAGCCATAAACTATATAAAAAAATAAGAGAAAAATAAATAAAAAAAATAAGAAAAAGATGAACTCAAAAAGAAACAAATTAATCTGGCACCAGTCCCCGGCAGCGGCGCCAAAAATTGACAGGGTGTCGAGCCTGTGCAATAATAATTACCTACTCAAGAAAAATACAAATTTTGTATATACAGTGAGCAGGGTCGAATCCACAGAGATTGGGGATAATTCATTTCTTTTAAAGTCCAAAGTATGGGGGGTTTTTTGGAGAATATAAAATAACTAATTAACTAACTAATAAAACAACTAATAGAAATAAATAGAAATTAATCAATAACCAATATGACTCTAGCCAAAGGTGCAACTTTTCAGACACGGTCCATTCAACTGATCATCGATGCAAAGATAATTCAATTACTCATTAATAGATTGGTTATAGTTGTCATACACGCGATGAACAACCTGCCTTTCCTTAATTTCTCGATAGTTGAGGTACGACCGTTAACTATTTCTCTAATCAAGAAATAACCCTAGGTACGATCGTAGGATTTAATTCCCCAATTGCATTAAGATCTAGAAAAACCCAACCCTAACCAACAAACACGCTACGAGGGTTTGTTTGAGTTAGATCATACGTTTCCCTAACATGAAACCAATCACGCTAGGCGCCACTGGTATTAATCAATTAAACAATTACGGATTCAATCAATTAATATGACAGTAGATTATTAGGTTAATTCGAACATCGGGCCCTTGACATTCAAATAACAAAACAATCATAAGCAATTAAATCAGAAAACGTACAAATACCAATAAATAAAAGAAATAAGTAAAATAATTAGATCTCACAGATGTTCGAAACCGAGTTCTCAAGTTGACCTTCGACTAGAAAAAATGAATTAGTTCATCTTCATGGAGGAAATCCCATGCAAAATTGCCGAAGTCCTTGCGGCCCTTGTCACCAAAATTGAGATAAGAAGAAAACGATAAAGTAAGAACAACAGAAAAACTCCCAATTCCCCAAAGATAAAGTCGCGGCCAAAGGAAAAGAATTGTCTCCTAATCTAAAACAAATTGCTTCACTTCTCTCCGTGGTCCCGCCGGATAAGGAACAAAACCAATCCTCTGTACGTTTGTTTCCTTTTAAGTCCAATGACTAATGCCTTTCTTTTCTCCGTGGTCCCCACACAATTGAGAGCAAAAGTCCTCCCAAAGCTTCCTGCACCAACCGAGGCTTTCCTTCTTGTTTTGTTTCCTATTTTACTTGTAGGACTCCAATCTCCTAATCAGCAAAGGAAATGCAATCTCTTTGTAGCACCATGTGGGCCTGGTTGTTTGAAATCTCAATTATCTCCAAAAAGTCTCATTTTTTGTAGTTTTCTGTTCCATTCCCTGAAATTAAGTCCAGATACCAAATATAAGTAAATATTACTAATTAAAACAATATTTGGCAAGGACAAAGGGGAAATTAACAATAAAATTACTAATAATTAACACCCTATCCGAATGTTGGTTGAAGATATCAAGCTGTTAAAACAAAAATTCAGCAAGTATTGCTTTTCTTTCATTTGAAGGGAAGGAAATGTTGTTAGTCATAGCTTGGCAAGATTTGCCTTGAACCTAGTAAAGGATATTTACTGGAAGGTATCCTTCCCTCTCTGGTTAACTAGATTAGCTAGAGAAGATTAGAAGCAGTTGCTCCAAACTTGTAAGCAAACTATCTAAATTTGTTATGGGTGATATATGATATGTTGTTTACGTTTGAAAAAAAATGAGGCATCAAACATCTTTTATTTTATTAATTTTGAAATTTTTTAAAATGTTAATTTTTTTTTAATTTTGGAAACTAGGGGCTATGTGTACTAGGCCTGCTGATGACTCGAGCAACTGACGAGCAGTTTGGGTTAAAGCTTGGCTCGAGCTCGGTCAACACAAGCTCGAGCCGAGCTCAAGCCGTTCTTTAAAACAAAGGAGTCGAGCACGAGCCTTTATTTCTTAGGCTCGATAGCTCGATGAGCTGCTCGATAGACTCAAGTAAAATACACTTACATCAATTAAAATTTACAACTTCTTCTATTTCTCACTTTCTCTATTAGGTTATCTAATTCCGAATTCCTCACTTCCTCCATCCAATCGAAGTTTTGAACTTCTTTCTCTGCCGACTGTCCCAACTCTCAAACTCCCAATTCCCACTTCCGCCACCGCTATCTCTGCTAGCTCCATCTCCAAGCTCTTTTTTCGGTGCAACCCACTAAGCCCACCTCCACCACTCCCTACTATGTCTAACATCCTCAGATCAGTCCACTGCCGACACTTGACTGCTACTGAGCTTGAGAAGCCTGAGTCACTGGCCCGAGATCATTTCAGCTAATGGTCAAAACCCAAACAAAGTCTTCACACTCACTCAACCCTATCTTACATTGAAAAGTTGCAGTTACTCCACAACAACATAACACTTTCTGCAGCCATAGCTAGGCTTAGATCTTCTCCTAAAGAGAAAATCAATTTTCTCCCTAGATTTTGCAGGTATGTACTTAGCTTCTTTTTTTTCCTTTTCTTTTTTCTTTCTTCCCCAGCTCTCTCCTTTCAAAGCTTTTTCTAGCGAAAATTCTTTTTTTTCATGAACAAGTTTTCTGTAGCTTATTATTCTCAGACAAAAAGGAAAAAAACTCATAGCTCTCATTTTTTCTTTGTTTTCTTTCTATTTCTTTCCAGTTAAAAAACTACCCTTTGCAGGGTAAAACAATCCTAAGAAGAAACTAGATTTGGTTGTCGTTAATTTATTGTTGTATATTGTTCTTCTTCATACTTCACCTTTAGCCATTATTTACTGTAATCTTCTCTTTTAGATCTCCATCATTATCTGAATGCAAATATATGAATTTTGTATATATGTCTTCCCTAGTTATGAAGTTGTTGTCTATCATATTCATAAGTTCTTGTCTCATGCTCAATATTTTTGTCTACGTGAAACTATTCAATTTTATGCTAGCTGAAAATTTTTTTGTTTGTTTATCTTCCATAGCGTACAACATAGATGCATCTAATACAAGTACTTTATCTACTTAAGCATATGATGTAATTGATAATTTCTAAAGCAATTGATGATGTCTAGGTCTTTGAATAAGCATCTACAGTAATAATTGTGGCATTTAACACCATCTTGCATAAGAACATAACAAGAAACTCTCATGCAATTGGTAGTCAGAGAGGCCTTTAACTCGTGTAGTTTTGCTTTACTATGATGATTGATGGGCTCCGTGCAGATGCATCTGAATTCTGACTTGCCTGAAATGTCTCAGACAAATGGCTCCAAGGACCTTGGCTTTAGAAGCTAAGTATTATAACTAGATATTAATTTTAATTAGGGATAGGTAGTATTTTTTATCATTAGTTTATCTATTACTAGTAGTAGCTAAGTTTATTCAAGTACTTAACACTTATTAAGATTAGAACTGGTATTTATAGTATATAATCAAGTTGTCCTAACTCACATGCCACATTTTCGTGTGAATATCACTCTTTTAAAGTGGGAAAGAAAATGAAATACCCCCACACTTGAACCATTGCTTGTCCTCAAGCAATAAAAATACAAACCAACAATGATCCAAAATTTGAAAATAAATATATGTAGCATTTCAACTTTATTTCCTCAAAACAAAGTAAATAACCATTATGCAATTATTCAATTAAGTTCAAGTACTCATAATATCAAGTAAATGAGAGCCAATTATACCGTCATTATAACAAATTCAAATCAATTTTTTCATCCTTACCCAATCTTACAAGTAAGTAACTCATATGGTCAATAATAATGCTTCCTAAACTCATGATCATCTTTTAATTCTGTTTAAAAAGATATTTATTAATATTACATATCTAAATATTACTTAAGACGTGAGAATGCCTTTTGACGCGAGGATCGACATTTTTAGATGAAGATCACCGGTTACTCAACACTTCACATACTCAAGTTGCTTTGCATACTCTTAATTCAAGTACCGTTTTACGCGAAAGTCGACATTTGTAGATGAAGACTCCCGGTTACTAAGTACAAGAATCATTGGAGTAGAAGAATTTATTTATTTTCTTTTTCTTTTGTTTTTTGTTTCTCTTTTTCTTTTTTTTCATTTTTCATCATTAAAGTAAAGATAATAACATTCCCTCGAAAGCATAATCATGAGAAGAGTATTGCAATTATTGACCATATTTATCACTTAACTTATAAAATCCAATAAAGAGAAGAAATTTCATCAAATATGCAAAAAAAAATATAGGCATAATTTTCTCCACTTTAAAAGATATACTTTCCTACAAATGCAAAAATTATAATCACATAATAGTCATTTCCAAGTTAAATGAGAAAAGAAGTTTCCAAATCACATATATTTATCTCAAATGTAGAAGGAATTTGAACTACTAATGGTATGAAACTTGTTACCCCTTGGATAAAATTGAAAAAATATGAAACTTTTTGGGGCAAGTTTGCAATTTTGGACAAGATTTTAGAAAAATTTTGAATTTTAACACAAGTCCAATATTTGCAACTAATAATTCAATCACATACAATATATATAATCTCAATTCTCCCCCCACACTTAACATACACATTGTCCTCAATGTGTAAGAAGGAAAATCAAGATAAAAAAAAATAATACTCCCCTATTGTTGTGATTGAATATGAAGCTTCAAGGTATGTTGTTCGCTTGTCTTCATCGCTTCATGAGTTCCATTTGGTAACCATTAGTGATATAAACCTAAAAATGGAAAATGAGAAACAAAAGTGATAACAAAGGCTTAATAAACATATAACGGCGATCCGTAATTCCTAAGCCTTTGTGGTGGTGATGTACCTATAGAAAATACACAATAAGCAACTGAAGGTACAAGAAAATATATGAGGAAAAGAAGAAAAAGAGAATCAAGGAAGCTGCAAAATTTTTTTTTTTTTTTCCTCCGAAAACGCGACGCACCAAAACGCGCCAAAAACTTGACGGGTATTTTACATACGTGCAAGCTAAAAAATATCGAATTACACCCGTTCACTGCAAGTATACAGATCAACTAGTAGTTTAGGGTATATATCGGGTCGATCCCACAGGGAAGAATGCAATTACCGATGTTTTCAAACTCCTTTATTATTTAGACTACCACAAATATAAAATTTAAGAAAATAACACCAGAAAGCTCCTAGAGATATGGAATTCCTTACTACTCTTGCAAATGAGATTATCGGTTAAGTGAATGCTATTATCTTGATTAGTTATGGCGTAATTTCCTAATGTATGTGAAACCTACTTTCGTAGTGAATCAACTATACTTGTAATTAAATCATACCTACTCTCGTGGTTATGAAATTAACTACAAGTTCATTTCTTCTATGAAATTACATGAAACAAGTCACTTAAGCCGCATAGGTGCACCTCTACTTTCGTGAGTGTACTCCCTAGGCTTATCACTTCTTTGAACTAGTGTTAAATTCCAATTTTCATTGCAAACTTAACACCTTAAGATTATCATAATTAATGGCCAGTTAATCATGATTAGATAACCAAAAGTGATAAATAGCTTGCTCAAAATAATATGACCAAATAACCAAATAAACATCATTAACAAAATATAGCAAGTTCAACCATAACTCTAGGCATAAACTTTAACTAAACATATTAAACACAAAATCCAGAACTTATATATTAGCTAAACTTGGAATCAAATACAAAAGATAAAGAGTTGGAAAGGAAAAATAACCCTTGTCACATGAGCTCTTTCCTTGCCTTCTTCATCTCCTTCTTCATCTTTGCCTAGCTAATAAACAAGAAGGATGAACTACTACTCTATACTAAACTAATCTAACAATAAGAGAATGGAAAAGCTACATTTTTGCAGACTCCAAGCTTCTCCCGTATGATTCTGAATGTCCTGCATATAAGCTGATGAAAAGTCCTTCCCTTACCAGTCAAAAATTTCTGCTATGATTCTCCAAATCTGAATTTGTTAAGGGAGTCAAAAATAATGGCTTTTGACTTGGAACCTTGGCTATATCTCTTCCTTATGTCTTCTGAAGCATGTGCAGCCTACGTTTTCTCTCCAACTCTAGCTGGAAAGTAGTGTGAAGATGAGAAAAATGGCTGAGCAAATTACAGAAATTCGGCTGCCAGACACGTTTTTACTTTTGACCTCACTTCAACTGCATTTTTCTCCATGATGAAGGCCGAACTGGCTTTTGTGTAAAACACAAAAGTTGTAGTCCTTTGAATTAGAGTTCCAATGCTTCAAGAATCATCTAATTTGGAGATCGGTGGACGGAGATATGGTCAAAATACCATAGACTGGTCAATTCTGGGTTTCAGCTTTCGACCATCCAGATAAGTTTCTGTGTTTCGACCTTTTGACCAGGAAAACGGCTGAATTGGACTTTGATGTCTTCATACCAAATGCAGATATATCTCTTAGCTTCAAAATGGTACCAAGATCACCTTGATCCGATCATTGTAGCTCCTGATATAGTCAAAATACGAAAATATGTCTGAGTTGTCAAAGCTGACTTTTCTTGATTTTTTGTCCTCAAATTGCATTTCTTCCTTTTACACTTCATATTTTATTTTCCCCACTTTAATCCATCTTCAATCATCCAAATATCTTCTCAATGCACTTCATTTGATGATTGAATCATTAAACCTACAAAATATGAAGTTTTTCCCATAAAAATCCAACAAATGCAATATTTAGCCAATTTAACATAAAATGTAGATTTTTACCAAAACCTTAGTTATTTTAGTTATAAAACAAAATAATCAAACCAAAATTAACTAATAAAACACACTAAAAATACGTAAAATAAACCCTTGTCAAAAATGATAGACTTGGATTGGCTAGCCCAATAGCTGTCTTTCCTAGAGTATTATTGGTTAAAATTTAGGCATCCAACAAGGGCAACAAGCTATTGTGTAATACTTAGCATATGGATTTGAGCATAATTTGATGGACACTTTTATTGTTATTTCTCCACGAATTCTGATGTTGGGATAAGCTTTTCCAAGTATTGTTAATTCTTTTCATTCTTTATAACTATGGTGAGTATTGCTTTTTTAAAAGCATGGACTAGTATGAAATTAATAGTTAAGTATTTGGTTATTGTTTCATGTGGATTCAACAATTTTTTTCCTTGAGAACTAAAAAATCTGTTATCTGAAATTGAAAGTTTGCAAGTTCTATATTACAATTAGAACTTGTAAGTGTTTTTGTTGTTTCCTTCTCACCTAGTGCCCTACATCTGTAGTTCTATATCATCTATTGAAGTTATGAACATTTTAGAGGTTTCTGCCTAATAATATACATAGACTAATTTCGGGACTAAAAGAATGCTGCTCATGTCCTTTTTTTGTTTTTTGCTTTTGGTATAGCTAAAAGAAATTAAGAATATAAGATGGATACGTCCAATCAAGAGCAGTCTTCACCAATTATTAGATCAGTTGGTGATTCTACTAGTCCGGTGAATATCACTGACAAAGGTATTGCTGTTAACGTTGACAAAAAGTTGGAATTCTCTCTTGAAGATGAAGAATTAGGGAGTGAAGATGAAGCCATTAGAAGGTGATACATATACAACCACTTGAACAACCAATCAAGAGGCTGCTACAGATGATGGCTTGGACGTTTTTTGGAAAAAAAAAAGGATTAAAAAATCATTAGCATGGGATGACTTCAAAGATGTTGAAATTGGCCCTCAAAAAACTCTTATGTCGGCGTGTATTCATTACCATGCAAAATTCAAGAAGATGAAAACTAGTACGACTTCAAGTTTACTAAGGCATAGGAAGACAATTAATGGATAAAACTCTAGCCAAGATTACACTTCAGAGATGGTTCATGTAACAGATCATTGATGCAGTTATAATTCCAATATTCTTTAACAAACAAGTTTTTAACTGCTGATACGATCTAACAGTCAATTTCTCCTTACTGTTCGATGACTAAGATACGACCATTGACTATTACCCTAATTTAGAAATAATCCTAGGTACTACCATAGGATTTAATTCCTCAATTGCATTAGAAACTAGAGAAACCCTGTTCTAATCAATAAACATGCTACGAGAGTTTATTTAAATTAGATTGTACGTTTTCCCGACACAAACCTAATTATACTAGTTGCTACTAGGATTATAATAGTCAAACAATTACGGATTCAACTATTCCAGTTAGCAAATAGATTGTGTGTATAATTAAATATTGCGCACCTATTGAATCACACACACTAATCATACTCTATAAAGCAGAAAACGTACAAATACCAAAGAATAGAGGAGATAATAAAATCAATTAGATCTTACAATGATAGCTGAACCAAATCCTTGGTGTTCCTTAACTAGCAATATGAAATTAGTTCTCCATTAATGGAGAACAAGCCATGCCAAAAAAATCTGTTCAAAGCTTTCAATCTATTCAAACCTTCTCCAAAAATCAGCCAAAAGGAAAAAGAACACGAACACTATGTTTTCGATCTCAAGCCAAAGATCCTCTCTACTGAATTCTACTTGGCTAACTTCTTAATTGATTGGTCTCCTGCTACCCATCAAATTCCTAAAAAGTCCTATTTCAATTTAGTTTCCTAAAAGCTCTCCAATTGCTTGAGACTAACGTGGATTGCCAAGGAATAGGAAACTTTAGCAGTCGTCAATTTTTGGAATTTGACTTGGATTGGGAAGGTGTCCGACGTTAGGAAATTGCCAATTTCTAGTTTTGAACCTTGAACTTCGGCGTCCTATGTGCAAATCGTTAGGAATCCTCCAATTAAGCCTTTTTCGCTCCAATTTTTGAAATTAATACAAAAATACCAATTGTGGGAAAACAGTCAAATAAGGTGATATCTAGTATAAATAAAAAGGAAAATATAAGCAAATATACCAACTAAATGTACCCTATCAGTATTGAAAGACCACTCAAATTATTTTGTGATAATGACTCAGCAGTCCTATATTCCAATAATAACAGGAGTTCGACAAAATCTAAATATATAGATATAAAGTTCCTGACTGTTAAAGAAAGAGTACAGAGTGGACAGAAATCAATAGAGCATATCGGGACAAACTCCATGGTTACGGATCCGCTAATTAAGGGATTATCACCCAAAATGTTTCATGAGTATACTATTCATATGGGTATCATGTTATTAAATGATGTACAGTTTTAGTAGGAGTTTGTTATTTTGAAATGCTCTTGCGATATTATATTTTTGGTTATTATTGTTTTAAGGATATTTTATGCATAAATAAAGTTTGAATTCATTTACATTCTGATTTTGGTATGAATTGATCTCATGAAAATTTAAGATGGACCATTGGAAATAGTCATATTACGATTATATGACATGAAATTTTTATACTACACATCCACATTATGATTCATATCATTCAATTGCATCAATATATGTGACCATTAATGGGTCGAGTTACGAAAATTGTAGCAAAGGCCGCTTTGATCCTATGTTGGTGTAATTGATGGACCGAATTGGCTATAGATACATTTTAGTAATAACAGTAAAGTTGAGCTCATGCAGTTTATTGCAAAACATAATTATAAGGTTACACATATAGTCCAAATGGGAGATTATTGGATCCTTAATCCAACATTGGACCTATATGTGAATAATTATGTGATGCAATTGTCAAATAAGGCTAAGTCCAATTAAAGTGATCAAATATGATTTGAGCTTAATATATCTAACAGGATGTGGGTCTTTAATGTATAGAGATTTAAGAGTATTTTCTATTTCTATGATAGTCTGAAATAGGAATCCAAAAGGTAACAGGAATGTTATCTATAAATAGGGTTATGGTCCCCAGATCATAAGTATTCTTATTGTCGTATTTTCTAGTGCAAACAAAATAACTCTTTCCTGATATCCCATTGTCAGGAAAGATACCAAAGAGAAATTAAAGGACTCTCTCAATGATTGGAAAATATGTGTTGACCTGGAAAGTCACCCCAAAATCTTTTGGGATTCAAGCACTAATTTGTCAACATGAATCAAGGTATGCTTTCACAATTTTTCTGTTAATTTATTTCTTAATAATCGCCATCTAGATTTTGATAGGTGATGGTTTTCACCAAAAGTTAAATATAAACATCCACCCTAACAGTCATGCATTTTTTTTATCTGTGTATGAGGTGATGTAATGCAATGAGCTCTAATTTTCTTAGAAGTCCATTTCTCAATTATTTGCTCCATTATTGGACATGATAGATCTAACTTCATTTTGGGTATGATTTGCTACAGAGGATGTTACCAAATCTGTTTGTCCCTACAAATGTATATCTAATAGGTACAGAATGCCCAACTGCCATACCCCTTTTGAAGAGTTGATACATACTCTTGAAGTTCCCTGGCCATTCTCACTCTTATCAGCGTGTCTTGCACTCCTTCTAGCTCTAGTATTGAGCACTTTGAGGATCAAATTGGTTGGGTTGGGATGTTCATATATCAATGTGAATTCAACTGAGCTCCAAAATCATCATCATTCTCCTTATCTTCTCACTTTATCTGACGTACAGCCTTCATTAACTTTTTGGTTCTAGGATGCATCTATGTGGTATTGCCAAATTGGCAATTTTTATTTTTATAGTAATTTATTTGCGTAACATCTAGGTCTGTGGTACCAGAGCCGAAGAAACTCAGAGCCATGTCCACATGATGTACTTTTATGGGTTCCAATACTTTTAGATAACCGTATAATCTCCCTATTGGCCTCCCAATGCAATTGTCGAGATTGTGTAAACATTCACATGTAATCTGAAGTTTTTGGGCAATAGGCAAGGGTTTAGAAGAAAAAACCTTGTTCACCTTGGAACCTTATGTCTAGGAGTTTAATTTATTAGTTCTTTTGTCATTTTTTATTACGAGAAAATTTTGATTGTTGTACATATTTTTCTTTGCCATTTTAAAAGACTGTGCTTAAGTTTATGATTATTTAGTGTCTTTTGAGTTTTACACCTGAAAGATATTAGTCTTTCTTCTTATTCATTAATCTTTAATCCACAAAGATACATAAGTTAATCTTTACTGAGTCAGAATTTTGACTTCTTTTCCAATGAACTGTACTTGGTTGAGGCTCACTTAGCTTCAACTTTCTGGTTTGATACAGCGAGAATATGAGAGATTTTCTAAACAAAATTTTACTTCATTTGCAAAATTTTCAAATGTTACTCATGTGCTAATGGTGATTAACAGCAGGTATGAAGGTGCTTTGAACAGATTTATAGACGAGATCAACTCCATTGCAGCATACGAATGGTAGGAAGGGTCAGTGCATAGCACATGCTTGCTTAATCTTGTTCCTGGTCCCAGAAACAATGGCGTTGGAGTAATAAAGTTCACCATTGTTAGGAGTATGTTTAGTCTGAGTATGACCATTCTTGTATCTGATCCTGCACATCACAAGCATTATACAAAGGAATAAAGGTTTGACTTTGTTACTTAGAGTGAAACTCTTTGGCCCTATGGAAATCTGATCAAAATTTTGTGGCTCAGGAATTTGCAGCCTAATGTTTCTTTTATGCACTGCAAGACGATGATGCTAGTATGAATTTGGGGTATTTAGTTCAATAGAGTAGATATGGCCTATGAATTCGGTGTATTGAATTATAATAGCTTTAAAAAGTTTATTTAAGCAATAAAAGTTATTTAATTGAGAATTTTATCTGCATATCAGTATCCAATTGCTTGATTACATATTTGCTAAAGTTGTAAATTAACCAGAGTTGGGCATTCTCATGCGTTGCATTAGGGCTCACACAGATATTCTAGTCCAAAGAACAAAGAACCTGAGATCATCTACAAAGGTGTTGGAATTGGAATAGAAGTTGGAAGATGAAAATTTGACGATTCTACTCTTCAAATGGGGCCAATTCCAACCTTCAAGCAGTAAATTCCATAGACCTACTTGGAACCATTTTTGCTATCTCAATGGAATTTCCATAGAACTACTTTCTGCAAGAATATGAAATACTTACTTCAAGTGTATTGACATTATATTCACACTTTCGAGTGTATATCCATTTGCACAAATTCAAAGAAAGAATTAAGAAATCCAAAACCATTATACTCAATGTCATTTAACATTGCACTTAATTGCAACTTTAAAATTCATACTCACAAGTTGCAAAAACATATAGCCTTACCTCCGGAAAGGGAGATAGAATTCCGTATAGACTTGTTGCCTGGAGCCGCACCTATCTTGAAAACCCCATACCGAATGGCGCCTGCAGAACTTAAAGAGCTTAAGTTACAGTTGCAAGATCTGTTGGAGCGGGGTTTCATACACGAGAGTGAGTCTCCTTGGGGAGCTCCTGTTTCATTTGTGAAGAAACACAAAGCAAACCACACCGAGGATAACTGCTGGAGGAAGCAGGGTAAGTGTCTGCGGTGTGGAAGCGCGGACCACCAACTGGCTACTTGCCCGGTCCTGAAACAAGATGGAAAAGGAAGCCAACCACTGCCGAGGACCAATACAGGACCCGCCAAGGGAGATGGGTCCAAACCGAAAGTTCCAGCTAGGGTTTACTCCTTAGAGCCTCATCAGGTCCCAGAGTCTTCTGAGGTGGTGGAAGGTACGATCCCTATTTTCCACCGCTTTGCCAAAGTTTTAATTGATCCTGGTGCCACTCATTCGTTTGTTAACCCTGATTTCATGTGTGGCATCGATATAAAACCTGCTAGCTTACCATATGACTTAGAAGTTAATACACCTACGGGGAATCAACGGTTGGTGACTAGTATGGTTTATAAGGATTGCGAGGTATGGGTAGGAGAAAGGAGATTTTTAGGAGACCTGATTAGCTTGTCTATTAAGGGGTACGATGTGATTCTGGGTATGGACTGGTTAGCCAAATATAACGCCCAACTGGATTGTAAAACGAAAATAGTAGAATTTCGCGTTCCTGGTGAGGCAACCTTGAGGTTGGATATAAGGGGTAGGTTAGCCTCATCTGCTCTCCTTTCTGGCATTCGAGCTAGGAAACTGATAAGTAGAGGGGCGCAAGGATTTTTGGCCTTCTTAATTAATACCCCTACAGATAAGTTAAAGGTAGAAGATGTGGCCATAGTGAGGGACGTTCCGGATGAATTTCCTGATGAGTTAATAGCCTTACCTCCGGAAAGGGAGATAGAATTCCGTATAGACTTGTTGCCTGGAACCGCACCTATCTCGAAAACCCCATACCGAATGGCGCCTGCAGAACTTAAAGAGCTTAAGTTACAGTTGCAAGATCTGTTGGAGCGGGGTTTCATACACGAGAGTGAGTCTCCTTGGGGAGCTCCTGTTCTATTTGTGAAGAAAAAGGATGGAACTTTGAGGATGTGTATTGACTATAGGGGGCTGAACAACGTTACGATCAAGAATAAATATCCACTGCCCCACATTGATGAGTTATTCGACCAGTTGCAAGGAGCAGTGGTCTTCTCGAAGTTAGATCTCCGACAGGGATACTACCAGTTGTTGATTAGGAAGGAGGACATTCCGAAAACTGCTTTTAATTCAAGATACGGGCACTACGAGTTCGCCGTTATGCCCTTTGGACTGACCAATGCTCCCGCCGCCTTCATGGACCTAATGCATAGGGTTTTCAAACCCTATCTAGACCGATTTGTCGTTGTATTCATTGATGACATTTTGGTCTACTCTAAGACACGCTTAGAGCATGAGGAGCATTTGAGAGTGGTGTTGCAGACATTGAGGGAACATCAACTGTACGCTAAGTTTAGCAAATGCGAGTTCTGGTTGGAGAAAGTAGCGTTTTTAGGGCACGTGATCTCCCACGAAGGTATTTCGGTGGACCCGGCGAAGGTTGAGGCCGTGACAAATTGGAAGAGGCCAGAAACCCCCACGGAAATTCGTAGCTTTTTAGGGCTAGCTGGGTACTACCGACGGTTTATTCAAGATTTTTCCAAACTAGCAGGACCCCTAACTGACTTGACAAAGAAGCATGGCCAGTTTATCTGGAACGGCCGTTGCGAAACAAGTTTCCAGGAATTAAAGAGAAGATTGACCACGGCTCCGGTACTGGTCTTGCCAAATGGAGTGGACGGGTTCGCGGTATATGCAGATGCGTCGCGAGAAGGCCTGGGGTGTGTTTTGATGCAGAATCGGAATGTAATTGCATTTGCCTCTAGGAAGTTAAAGCTTCACGAGCAGAATTACCCGACGCACGATCTGGAACTAGCCGCAGTTGTCTTTGCACTGAAAAAGTGGAGGCATTACCTATATGGGGTGACTTTCGAAGTGTATTCGGATCACAAAAGTCTTAGATACCTCTTTTCCCAGAAGGAACTAAACATGAGGCAACGAAGGTGGATGGAATTTCTGGAAGATTACGACTGTACAATCAATTACCATCCGGGAAAGGCAAATGTGGTAGCAGATGCCTTGAGTCGTAAGGTGCAAATAGCAGGGCTAATGATTAAGGAGTGGGATTTGCTAGAATCCGTGTGCGAGTGGAAACCCTGTCTAGGGAGCCATAAGGTGATATTTGGCAATGTTAGGGTTACCTCCACTCTATTGGAACGTATTAAAGAGGCACAAAAAGAAGATTTGATGGTACAGAAATGGAGAGAGAAAGTGGATAAGGGAGAAACTACGGACTTTAATTTGAGTCCTGAGGGTATTTTAAAATATCGGAACCGAATAGTGGTACCGAAGGTGGAGTCGTTGAAAATGGAGATTCTGGAGGAAGCTCATCGGTCCAAGTATACAATCCATCCGGGCAGCAGCAAGATGTATCAGGACCTGAAAGGGACTTATTGATGGGACAACATGAAGAGGGAAATTGCTCAATACGTACAAAAGTGTCTCATTTGTCAACAAGTGAAAGCGGAACATAAAAAACCATCGGGTTTGTTACAACCCTTGGAGATACCCGAGTGGAAGTGGGAAAACATCACGATGGACTTCGTTTCAGGTTTACCGAGGACGCAAAGAGGACACGATGCCGTTTGGGTGATCGTTGATCGATTAACCAAGTCGGCCCATTTCTTTCCGGTGAACATGAAGTATTCAATGGACAAGTTGGCTCGACTGTACATGGATGAGGTTGTAAGACTACACGGTGTTCCTGTGAGCATCGTTTCCGATCGGGATCCACGGTTTGTGTCACGATTTTGGCAAAAGTTCCAAGAAACCCTGGGGACGAAACTGAATTTGAGCACGACCTATCATCCTCAGACGGATGGACAGTCAGAGCGGACGATTCAAACTCTCGAGGACATGCTACGAACTTGCATTCTGGATTTCGGAGGCAACTGGGGTCAACACATGACCTTGGTAGAGTTTGCGTACAACAATAGCTTCCATTCGTCGATCCAAATGGCTCCGTATGAAGCCCTATACGGACGCAAATGCCGCTCGCCGATTTACTGGGATGAAGTTGGCGATAAGAAAGCTTTAGACCCGGCAACTATTCCATGGATGGAAGAGGCTCAAGAGAAGGTCAAGTTGATAAGGCAACGACTTCAAACAGCTCAGAGTCGACAAAAGAGCTACGCAGATAACCGAAGAAAAGATTTGGAATTTGAAGTTGGAGATCATGTATTTCTCAAAATCACACCCTTACGAAGTCTTACAACGGGTAAAGGAAAGAAACTTCAACCGCGGTACGTCGGACCCTACAAGATCCTTCAGAGGGTTGGAGCGGTCGCGTATCGATTGGAACTGCCATCCAGTCTATCTCGAATCCATGATGTATTTCACGTCTCGATGCTAAAGAAGTATCATCCAGACCCATCCCATATATTGCAACCGGAGGAGATTGAAGTGGACGAATCACTGGCTTATGAAGAGAAACCGGTCCAAGTACTCGATCGAAAAGTCAAAGAGCTCCGAAACAAGAAGATTCCGCTAGTGAAAGTGCTATGGAGAAACCACGGAGTTGAGGAAGCTACTTGGGAAGTGGAAGATGAAATGCGAAAGAAATACCCAAACCTTTTCGGGAATTAAGGTGAGAAATTTCGAGGACGAAATTCTTTTAAGGGGGAGAGAGTGTGAGAACCCGTAAAACCCTAATTATTTTCCTAGGGTTTATTTTCCCTTAAATGCATGTTTTCTGCATTTTCTGGCTTAGACATATTTTCGTAGTGGATTTTATGAGCAATTATAGTTTTTAGATGATTTTTCAAGTATTGGCGAGTTTTTAGAAAATTAAGAGTAAATAGTGGATGTGGGACCCACTAGTGCGAAAAGTTCGGAAAAATTCGGCCAATAAGGTTAAGTTTCGGATACTGTGAAAAATTTATCGGGTGTTAAGAGATAAGTAGTGTGTGTGAAGTGATTGATGTGAGAGAGAAAAGAAAGATAAGAATGCCTTTAATGAGGTGACAAGTGTCATCTTCTCATTTGTTGGACTTTAAGAAACACTATTCACTTTCTTGACTTTTTTGACCAAAGGATTAAATATCAAAAAAATTGCACAAAATTCACCATTTTTCTCTCCTTGTGGCCGGTTCTCCTTGAGCTAAGAAGAAAGGAATTTCCACCAACTTTCAAGCTTCCATTTGCCTTAATCTCCTACAAACAAAAGCCTAGATTAGATTCTACTCCATAAAAACCTTTCTTCTAGTGCTAGTAAGTGTATTAGTGAAGTTTGTTTGAAGGTCTAAGGTGGTCAACCTCTCTACATCTCTTGATTTCTTGGTAAGTGATGCTTGAACACCCTACTACATCTAATGATGCTTATGTTTGGCTTAGAAGTGGCTAAAGTGATGGATTATATGATTTATTTCTTGGTTTGGCTTGATTTGGTGAAGTTTTTAATTTTTATGATGAATTTTCTGGTTTAATATGGAATGGATGTTGTAGCCATCTTTGATGATTGGAAATTGACTATAATGACTCTAGTAGGTGTGAATTGTGGATAAATGCAACCAATTTTGGATTTGAAGTGAATTGTGAAAAGTTAGGGTTCATAAACCCCTAATCTGTCCGAAATTTTAGGTCATAGATAGAGGCCGAATTGGACTTTGCTCAAAACATAAAAGTTGTAGGTATTAATGAGTATGAAGTGCCTGTAACATTTCAGGGCATTTGGAGTAGTATAGAGTGAGTTATGCCGTTTTTACTGTTGCTGTTTTTGGTGAACAGAATGTCCGAACTGCGATAGTAATTGTCTGTTTTGACTGGAATTGGTTTGGATTTTGAAGTTGGTGTCTTCTGATGATATGTAGCTGGATGTCTTAGCTACCATATGCCTTTGGAATTTCGGCATTTGGACTTGTATAGACTGAGTTATAGTAATTACCGTTTTGTGTGATTTGCAAACCTGTTTTGGGAATTCTGGTCTAGTATTTGGCATATTTGACCTAGTTGTGTTAGGAACTGGATTGAGTGACCTTCTACATTGTTGTATCTCTATTTATTGGCTTCGATATGGTGGGTCTTACACCCCCATCCGATAATTGTAGTGAGAGTTGTGCCATTACCGCATTATGACGTCAAACCGGTTTTCTTATCAAGGCCTACATTAAAGCCCTTTCTTAATTTCTGGTTTGCTATCATGCTTGTATATGGTTGTAAAACCCTATTAGGGTTATGATTGGCATTGCTATATGGCTCGGTATCGAGTCTCATTGAATGTGTTACCTGTGTTAGGACGTGACGGTAGCTCACGACGTCTTGGTGACCACGGTGTATGAAACACCACTTTCTTGCTTGGTGAGTATACTACTCACTTACTTGTTATAATGTGGCTTTGTGCTATGTGTATTTGATGCCTTGAAGGCTTAATTGGTTGTTGGAAGTGATTGAGGTGAGGGTGTACTTGACCGCCCTCACCCCTTGTGATTTCCTTCATGGCTATTTACCGTTTTACTGAAATACTGCACTTGTTATATGAGATACTGAATTCCATGCATGGAAACTGAATTGGTGTAGTTTGGACGATTGTCCGACTGCTTTACTGTATTACTGAGCTCAACCCCGTTCGGTAGTCAATTGAATCGAGCCGGCGAGGGCTTGGTCGTGAAGATTGAATTGCCACGGGGACTGTACTGGGGAACCTTGTGGTAATGAGACCCTTGGTTCCGGTAAACTCGAGTATTACCAAAAACTACTGAATTGGAGTGCGGGCCCGGTTGGGGTATGTTGGGTGGAAGGAATGGAAGTATAGTGAGGTCTACGGTTTGGTACTCTTAACATTGACGGAGGGTCATTGAGATTGGATCAAGTTGGCAAGCGTGGAATTGGGCTCTTGAGAGCCGACCGTATCCTTTTACCGTTTTGTTTTACTGCTTATTTGTGCACTTTAAATGAAAGTTCATTGTTATGTGACTTTGGTTGCTTATGTAGTAGTATACCACTGGGCTTTAGCTCATTCCGTGTTATTTGTTTTCCTTACAGGGATATAATTACTTTTGAGGATGGATTGGATAGTTAATTGCCAAGTTGAGCTTGTAAATGTCTTTTGTATAGCTCTTGAAATGAAGCCCTAATGTGTAACGGGTTCATTTCCTTTTGATAGGCAAACCGAATATGTACTTCCTTAATGAATGTTTATGGCATGCCACTTTGGTTAAATGTTGAAATTCAATGTATATATATGCTTGGATGTTGTTTGGTTGGATTTCGAAGTGACACGACTTTCAAACGGAAAAGAAAAAAAATTGGCGAAGTTGTACAGTGGCGAATCCGGCCAGGAATCCGGCCAGAAACTGGCCGGATTGCAGGCCGGATTGCTTGAGAAAAAATTGGAAACCCGGCCAGTTGCTCACTGGCCGGTATCCGGCCAGACAATCCGGCCGTAATCTTGGCCGGATTTCCGGCCGGATTGAGTGGGACTTTTGAAAAATTTTTGAGATTGCTCTCGGCCTTGTATCCGGCCGAGAATCCGGCCGGAAATCCGGCCAGTTTCCGGCCGGATTCTGACGTGTCCTGCACTATTCATTTTGGCTTCAATTTTCATTTTTTTTATTTTGTGTTTTTGACTTGTTTGCGCGCAATGTGATGTTCCGGAACGTTATAGATTGACGTAAACTGTACCGTTAGTCCTGGCGAGAGCTGGGCAGGCAGTCCGCTAACCCCTTTGGTTCGCCTTAGGGGAAGGTGGGGCTGTCACAGGTGGTATCAGAGCCTAGGTTTGAATTAGCCTGGGTATAATAGAAGTGCTCGATTTGAGGATCCTATTGTTTATGCCTATTAAGTGTAATCATATTATTTCTTCCTTTGCTATAGGATGGATGCGAGTGGTGACCCGAGTGACCGTCCGGCAGGAGATCGTCCTCGTAGTACGCTGCCGCCAATTAAGTATCAACTTAGGCAGAAGGGGGCCGTGGTGCGTTGGAGCCCGGCCAGCCGCGTTCGACAGTGCGAGTGTCGTAGCAACTACGCCTATCCAAACACTCTAGTGTTGGCGGTGGCAAAGGAACGTGAGGAGTTTGCTAAGGATAATACTAAGCTGGAAGCAGCGGTTGCGACATTGGAAGCTGAGGTGACTCAGGCTAGGGCAACCAATGAGAAGCAAGCCTCGCGTATTAAAGAGCTAGAATATGATGTACTCGAGTTCGAGGGCAGAGTTGATGATCTCTGCGACCAACTGAGAGATGCACGCGAGCGCGAGACTGAGAGAGCTCGCAAGGTCAGGGGTCGTGCTGAGGCGATCCTTAATCTGTGCGACGACGGGCTCGAGGAATCTAGCGATGAGGCCTCGTGTGCTGGGACCGAGGCTGGGGAGGAGTCTACCCCATCGCCTGGGTCTCAGACCCCGGCAACCGACTAAGTCTTGATATCTAGGCATCTTTTGGATGGTAGTGGTTTTGAATGTATATAGGGATAGGGATAGAGCCTTAGCTACCCGTTTTGGATGTAGAGTTAGCTATGTGTGTAAAACTCTTTTGATAGGCCTATCCTCAGGTGGACCGTTTATGTACGTGCGTGCCTTGGTCGTACTCGACTGACTGATTGTATATATGTGTTTGGCTTGTATATCTATGTTGTGCTCATGTTTGCAATGTATAAATGTGTGTTAATGTGAAAGCTTTGCGTGTTACTTATATGTTTTGTTACTACTTTTGGTTTAGTATACTTGCCTAGACCAAGTAACCTTATGGAAGGTACACGAAGTGGTAGGGGTCGTGGGCGTGGTGCTAGACAACCTACACCGGTTAGGGGTGCGGGGGAAACCTCGACTGGACCTGAGCCTGAACCCCAAGCCGACCCTAATGTTCAGATAGCTGCTGCTATGCAGCAAATGACCAATTTACTAGCACAAGTAGTACAACAGCAGGGCCAGAACCCAAATCCTAACCCTGGAAACTCCGGAAACCCTGGCCATCATGTCGAGAGCGAGGATAGAGCTCTCGAACGTTTTCAAAAGTTCGCTCCGCCGAAATTTGTTGGGGGACCCGATCCAGACGTTGCTGAGAAATGGCTTGAGAAAATGGTTGATATATTTGCCGCTTTACATTACCTAGACGAACGGCAGGTGACTTTTGCCGTCACTACAAGAATTTTGGTCTTCAATGACAACTACTTTTCGTCACAAAAAAGCAAAAAGTCGTCACTGATGACTTTTATTGACAACATTTCGGTTGTCACAGAGTCGTCACTGAATCTCCGTCGGTAAAAGTATACAGTGGCGACTTTAAAGTCGTCAGTGAATAAAAACTTTTTTATGACAAGATATGTTGTCAATTAAAGCTACAAATACAGTGACGACTTTAAAGTCGTCAGTGAATAAAAACTTTTTTATGACAAGATATGTTGTCAATAAAAGCTACAAATTTAGTGACGACATGCTTTCTTGTCAATGATGCATGAAGCAACATAGTCAGTGTATCTATTAATTAGTGACAACTTTGTTGTCAATAAACCCCTTATCAACTGTGACAACAACTTCTTATCAATGAATAGTTTTGATTCAGTGACAACAACAATTGTCAATAAAGACAGCCTGCTTGAGAAATGCTACTCATTTACAACACCTTGCAATGTGTAGTTTGATGATTTTCCTACTACAATAATATCTAAAAAATGAAAACATCAGCAATGTTTAATAAATAACAAACGTAGACACCCGTTACAATAGGAAATGCCATAATAACATATTAAATATTCAAATGTCATAAATAAGTGCAACATCACACTACAAATAGTTTGATAAGTTTCAATAGAGCAAAATTTGCCATATAAGTCAAGGCTACACTAAAAAACAATTCCAAGTCCCAAAACATTTTCCGTGCTACCGAAACATTTTCTAAACTTAAGATAGCACTATAACCATAGTTTTTGAGTCGACACGTAAGCCGTACTGCTAATCTTCCAAACCTCTAAAATGAGCAATATATCTGCAATAAAATAGTAAAGTTATTAGTAGATGATAGAAAAATTAAAACAAGGAAAATTAGTTAAGGAGTCACCAAAAAATAAAGTGAATCATTTGTTTTAAGTCTCATCTAGATAGTGGCTATACAAAGAGTAGAAAAAGAGACATTATATGGGTAGTTCGGAAATAGAGTCTACTAGAGGATGGAAGTTTAATAACATTCATTAAGAGCCAAGGATTATATGGGCAGAATTGTTCCACTTCTTTATTTTAATAAGATGTCAAAGGACAGCAACAAACAATTCCACATTCCTATCAACCAAAAACATGGGTATTTTCCTAATTATGTTATGCATTGAACCGGAGACACTGAAAAAGTAGACAAAAATCTCTCCGGTCATCCAAATACTTTTATTGTGCAAAAGGGTGTTCCCATAAATCACTTGAACTGACCGAAAAGAAAACAAAAAAATGCAGCCAAGTCCTTTACATTGTTTCTCATGCTAAGATTCTGCTATTTTTTGCATTGGCAGGTTCACAGATTTCTCAAACCAAAACCCGAACTCAAATTCTTAATCATGCATTGCAAATGAATGACAAAAATCAGAAATGCTGAAAATCTTCATGCAAACGGAATTCAGGCGTAGCCTTTTGCCGAAACAAATGTAGCAACTAAAGAGAACTTCCTGCAACTCAAACCATTTAGCAGCCCACACAGCTCAAATGAGACATAGCCGTGACATGCAAACAAAGAGAGGAGGGAAAAACTATGAAAAGCGAGCAAGTTAGCAATCATTCATGGGTCTATTTCTGTGATGTCTCAGCTTCTATATATGCGCAGGAAGACAAACATGAGCCGAAAGAAAAAGAAAATAAACCAAATTAAGACCGTCTCTGCTCTTCCAGCTTAGCTACATTCATGCATTCCAACTCAAACGAATTCTAGTTTATTCGTTCAATTACCCACCATAGGAGCATGGAATTAAGGAGAGGTAAAAAGGAAAAAACAGCTCAACTAAATGACATAAAAGATCCTGAACTACTCCAACCCAAAACCAAAGCATGAGAACATACGAAAAGAGGTTATTTGTTCCTCTGCTGCGACAAAACTAAAAAAAACTTCAGACTTATTGCAGCAGATTTTTCCTTTCGGTAACTACAAATCAAGCAAACTGTTGGCCTCTACTATTAAATTCCCAAACATTCTCACGACATCTCAGCCCAAATGACGGACAAAACAAACGTGCCAAGCAACACGCAAAAATTCAGCAGCCGAAAAAAATGCAGCCCAGAAGAAGTGAAACTTGCAGGAAGTTTGGATAGTTCATTGCAGTCAAATATCAAGCCAACATGAACACTTCTAACAAGTCAAGAAATTTCAGCATAACACAGGACAATGAAACTATAACATGGTGTTCTAAAAATGACTAGCAAATCACAATCTCGATTGATCAAAACACCAGCGAATAAAAAAAGAAGAAAGGCTGCCCAAATGCAACAGCCTCTACCCAAAAGACCCAACCATACGACTAGACAACAAGAAGACAGCTTGGGGTGAATGCATAGGTGGTATACCTATCAAGCCACAAACGGACCAAACAGTTCAAACAAAGCCTGAACTTCAACAAGTAAAGGAAAGAAAAGGGTCTGTCCAGATTCTTGTGTGCCAAACTAAGTGCAAGGCAAACTAAATCCAAGCGACAGGATCATCAAATATTTCTCATAATTTTCGACATAGAAATCCTTGGACTTAAGCACAAAAATTCCGAAAAGAGTAACATGCAAAACTGGAAAACTTATTCACAAAGGAGCATGCAAATCTAATTCGAAGGAGCTTTCTTATTCAAACATCTGCAACTTTGCAACGGAACATTTCAGGTCAGACGCAGGTAACAAAACCCCAAATAAACAGCAACCTTTCAAGCCATCCAAAAAGTTATCATACCATACGGAGAGAAAACAGATCCTAAACAGATTCTAGCAACTAAAATGACAAGAAAGGCTGGACTGGAAATTATCACTTCAACGAGACTTCAACAAGACTAGAAATCATCACTTCAGCCGACGTTGGACTGACTGGAATTTTTCTTTTCATCCCATACGTACAAACACACACTAAACATTGCAAGACAGCAAAATAGAAACAAAAGACTCCAACATCTCTTGGCTTTGTCCCCCATAAACAAACATCAAGTAATGAGTCGTATGAAAACTCCAAACGGTGGGCTGTTCTAACAAAGTGCGGCAAAATCATTTTTCCCAAGCAGGACTTTCGGCTAGGCATTCTATCGAGCAACAAACGGGCATTAACATTTTACTAGATTTTTGCTCAAATTGAAACTATAACTAGCCCAGAACTTTATCAGCAACCCAAGACAATTTAACCCAACCAAAATCATAAGAAGCAGATACTTCAAATTCAGAAACATAGCCACGAGTGAAGTCACGGCAGACATGCTTCACAAGATTGAAAAGGGCTGAAACTTAAGGAGGAAACTTACAGTGCTTTCAATTTCTGAGGTTGAATCGAATCTGGATGATGGCAGCGCTGGTGGTGGTCGACGGAGGGAGCAAACAGCGGCGGATGCGGACTGGTGGTTCCGGCAACTCTACGGACGTATCTTCCTTGCTCGATTGTTATTGCAGCTTTGCGCCTCTGCTTTGGATTTTCTATTAGGTTCTTCGTCGTCGCTGTCGTCTTGGGCTCCTTCAGGGCCTTGATGACCAGAGCGGCAACGGAGGGAACCACCGCCACTTTGGCCTGGCGGTTCTGAACGGTGAACTCAATGGCGACGCGAAGGCCCCTCCAGTCCTTGGCTGCCTTGCTCTTTTTTTCTGTTTCTTCCCTTCGCTATTTCCCTTCTCAGATTTTCCTCTGTTCGGCCCCAGCTCCCCATTTCCTCCCTTTTCTTGTTTTTTAGCCGACCCCCCTTTATTGACGAGCCCCTGCCTTTCTCTCTGTTTTTTTTCTTTCAGCCGCAACCGAGAGCTCCTCTCTGTTTTTCCTTGTTCCCTTCCTTGCTCTGTTTTTCGTTGTCTCCCCCTCCTCCCAGATTTTTCTCTAGCCGCTGCCACTCTTGTCCTCTCTTTTTTTCTGTTTTTGGTTCAGCCTTTGCCGAGAAGCTCCTCCTCCTAATTTCAGATCTTCAGCCGCGGGTTCCTTCTCAGTTTTCCTTTGTTCGGTTCCTTCCTCATCAGATTTTCCAGCCGTAATCCTCCCTGGTTTTTTCTCAGCCGAGCCCCCCCTTGTTTCTTTTCTCGTAACCCCCAAATTTCCAGCTTGCCGTAGCCCCCTTTTCTCTTCCATCCGTCTCCCCTCTTGCCCTTCTCTCAGATTTTTCTATTTTTGCTTCCTTACCTCTTTTTTTTCAAATTTTCCCGTCTTTCCTTTTTTTTATCCGCGGCTTGCCGCAAGCCTTTTCCTCTCATTTTCTTTTTCCAAAAATTCCTTTTTGTCATTTCTTTTTCTTTCATTTTCATCTTTTTCTTCTTTTTTCAAGTTTTATGCTAAAATGACTTAAATAAAAATAATAAAAGACTAAAGAAAATAAAAGTAATAAATAAAACTAACATGAAAAATAAAATTACACCAAAAATTTGGTGTCTACATATGGTTATAACAGACTTTCATTAAAAATAATCAAATGCTATTAATAAGACATTATTGTTAAGTCAAAATCAAAGAAAATTTAGTGATGACATAATGTTATCACTAATTTATTCAAGATTATAATGACAAGAAAAGTCGTCACTAATTAAATTGCTAGTTTTTAATATTGTCAATTGCTAGTTTTTAATAGTTTTGTGAAAATATTGATAATGGTTGAGAAAATTTTGGTACATTACTGCAAGTAATAAATGTGCTTTTGTTCTTTTTCAAACATTTATTTTAATGTTTAATTTTGTTTAAAACTATTGTACTAGTATAGATTTGCAAGACAAAACTTAAGTTCTCAATAGTTAAAAAATTCATTACAGAGAAAACACAAAGTAGTAGTTGCAAAATGTGTATAAATTACAGATATTTTAATGTGTATAAATTACAGTTTATTTTAATGTTTAATTTTGTTTGAAACTATTTTACTAGTATAGATTTGCAAGACATAGATTTATGGGTAATTTCTTTTTTTTTTGCTTTCACATATTTAATTTATGTTAAATACAAAACCTACCAGTTTCCCTTTCATAAAAATATTAGTGCAACACTTTTTGAATTTTACTTACAAACATTTATGTATTTAACATAAATTAAATGATTCAGAGTGAAATGCCCATAAAGAGCAGAATATTTGTTCATGTAATGGAGGAAACCCACGAAGAGTTGGTACTTTATGGGTCATTTCTTTTTTTAAAAAAAATTTAATTTATGTTGAAAAGATAACCTGTCAGTTTTCGTTTTGTAAGAAATCAGTGTAACACTTTTTGAATTTTACTTACAAACATTTATAAATTTATCATAAATTATATGTTTGAAAGTAAAATACCCATAAAAAGTTGGTACTTTGAATAGATAATGCTCATTTGCCCATAAACTACACTCCCTGAAGGCTATTTTGTTAATTACTTTGTAGTACTTTGTTATTCCTTTACTAATACTACTTGGCATGTAGTACAAAAGATAAATCTGGCATAAATTTCTTATTCCATTGATAAAAAGACCTACCTGCCTTATAACTATTGTAATGAAAGATATATCTTTAGAGTTTATAACAAATTATTACTTAATTTTGAGAAAATTATAAAATATTTATGCATAGTTTATCAAGATACCATTCGCAATTTCCTAATAAAAAAATAGGGGCTAAATTGTAAAAGCTAGGGTGCCATAATAGAAATAATAAAATTGGTGTATTACATATTGGGGTTAAATTGCAAAAGTTAGAGTGCCATAATATAATTAATGAAATTGGTGAATTACATATGGGGCTAAATTACAAAAGTTAGGGAGTAATAATAGAATTAAAGAAATTGGTGTACTACATATGGAGCTAAATTGTAAAAGTTAAGGTATCATAATGGAATTAATGGAATTTTTTACAACATTTGGGGCTAAATCGCAAAAGTTAGGGTGACACAGTAGAATTAATGAAAGTGACTTAAAAATAATTACTTTAAACAGTGACAATTAATTCTTGTCACTAAATCCGAATCGGTAGAGTGACAGTGACGATATTAGAAGTTGTCACTATAGAGATCATTTTAGTGACAACTTTTTCAAGGTCGTCACTGAAGACTTAGTTGCTTTGAGGAATTATGACAACTTTCCTTGTCGTCACTAAACAACCACGTTTTGTGACGACTTTTGTCGTCACAAAAAAATGTTGTCACTAATGACCATATTTCTTGCAGTATAGTTTGTGACGAAAATAATGGGTCGTCACTAAATATTTAGTTGCTTTGATACAATTGTGACAACTTTAGGTGTCGCGACTAAAGAAGCTCCTTTTGTGACGACTTATTGTCATCACTACAAAATGTTGTCACTAATAACTTTTTTTTTAGTGATCAGTGACGACAACAAAAAGTCGTCCGTAAATAACTTAAATTAATATTTAAGTAACTATGACTAGTTTAATAAATCATCAAATTTTAAAAAAAAATTAAATTAATATTGAGGCTCACAATTAAATAAAGTCATAGTTAATAAATCATCAAATTTAAAAAAAAATAAATTAATATTGAGGCTCACAATTAAATAAATGCATTAGAGATGTTCAAGTTAGTGATGATACTTATGTTGTCACTAACTACACTATAGTTTTATTGACAAAAATTGGTCGTCAATAAACATAAACAGTGACAACAACGAAAAGTTGTCAAAGAAAGTGGTAGAATTACTGACAACTTTTATCAAGTCGTCACTATCGCAAAACTCGCGCCTTCCAAGTCCCATGGCGCGAAGTAGTTTTGTGACGACAATTAAAAGTTGTCACTGAAAACTCAGTTGCTTTGAGTCAATTGTGACAACCTTCAAAGTCGTGACTAAACAACCTCATTTTGTGACGACTTTTTGTCGTCACAAAGAAATGTTGTCACTAATGACCTTTTTTCTTGTAGTGCGTGTTTCGACTTGAAGGGGCTGCCCGTTCCTGGTGGAACGTAATTAGACAGAAATGGGAACGGGAGAAGACACCTAGGACTTGGGTGAACTTCATCCGCGAATTTAATGCAAAGTTTTTCCCTCCTCTAGTCCAGGAGAGGAAGGAGGACGAGTTTATCCGGCTCCGGCAAGGGGCTCAGACTGTGGCAGAGTACGAGAGTCAGTTCACCCGCCTGTCTAAATTCGCGCCTGAGCTAATCATAACTGAGCAACGACGGGTTAGGCGCTTCATTCAGGGTTTGAACGTTGAGATCCAGAAAGACCTCGCGGCAGCTCAAATTACCACGTTTAGCGAGACAATGGAAAAAGCCCAACGAGTTGAGAGTGCACGGCTGCAGGTCCGAAACTTCCAGGCTAAGAAGCGTGGTTTTCCTGGGAGTACGTCTGGACAAGGTGAGAAGAGCACTCCGTCTAAGTTTGGACGAGGATCGGGTGGCGGCCGACACTCTGGTTCAGGCAGAGGGATTCCATTTAGGGGTAGTCAAGCTGGGCGTGGACAAAGGGGCAATGTTCAGAGTGGCTCGGTTTCGGCACCTCGTGGTCCCTGTGGGCACTGTGGGAAAGCAAACCACACCGAGGATAACTGCTGGAGGAAGCAGGGTAAGTGTCTGCGGTGTGGAAGCGCGGACCACCAACTGGCTACTTGCCCGGTCCTGAAACAAGATGGAAAAGGAAACCAACCACTGCCGAGGACCAATACAGGACCCGCCAAGGGAGATGGGTCCAAACCGAAAGTTCCAGCTAGGGTTTACTCCTTAGAGCCTCATCAGGTCCCAGAGTCTTCTGAGGTGGTGGAAGGTACGATCCCTATTTTCCACCGCTTTGCCAAAGTTTTAATTGATCCTGGTGCCACTCATTCGTTTGTTAACCCTGATTTCATGTGTGGCATCGATATAAAACCTGCTAGCTTACCATATGACTTAGAAGTTAATACACCTACGGGGAATCAACGGTTGGTGACTAGTATGGTTTATAAGGATTGCGAGGTATGGGTAGGAGAAAGGAGATTTTTAGGAGACCTGATTAGCTTGTCTATTAAGGGGTACGATGTGATTCTGGGTATGGACTGGTTAGCCAAATATAACGCCCAACTGGATTGTAAAACGAAAATAGTAGAATTTCGCGTTCCTGGTGAGGCAACCTTGAGGTTGGATATAAGGGGTAGGTTAGCCTCATCTGCTCTCCTTTCTGGCATTCGAGCTAGGAAACTGATAAGTAGAGGGGCGCAAGGATTTTTGGCCTTCTTAATTAATACCCCTACAGATAAGTTAAAGGTAGAAGATGTGGCCATAGTGAGGGACGTTCCGGATGAATTTCCTGATGAGTTAATAGCCTTACCTCCGGAAAGGGAGATAGAATTCCGTATAGACTTGTTGCCTGGAACCGCACCTATCTCGAAAACCCCATACCGAATGGCGCCTGCAGAACTTAAAGAGCTTAAGTTACAGTTGCAAGATCTGTTGGAGCGGGGTTTCATACACGAGAGTGAGTCTCCTTGGGGAGCTCCTGTTCTATTTGTGAAGAAAAAGGATGGAACTTTGAGGATGTGTATTGACTATAGGGGGCTGAACAACGTTACGATCAAGAATAAATATCCACTGCCCCACATTGATGAGTTATTCGACCAGTTGCAAGGAGCAGTGGTCTTCTCGAAGTTAGACCTCCGACAGGGATACTACCAGTTGTTGATTAGGAAGGAGGACATTCCGAAAACTGCTTTTAATTCAAGATACGGGCACTACGAGTTCGCCGTTATGCCCTTTGGACTGACCAATGCTCCCGCCGCCTTCATGGACCTAATGCATAGGGTTTTCAAACCCTATCTAGACCGATTTGTCGTTGTATTCATTGATGACATTTTGGTCTACTCTAAGACACGCTTAGAGCATGAGGAGCATTTGAGAGTGGTGTTGCAGACATTGAGGGAACATCAACTGTACGCTAAGTTTAGCAAATGCGAGTTCTGGTTGGAGAAAGTAGCGTTTTTAGGGCACGTGATCTCCCACGAAGGTATTTCGGTGGACCCGGCGAAGGTTGAGGCCGTGACAAATTGGAAGAGGCCAGAAACCCCCACGGAAATTCGTAGCTTTTTAGGGCTAGCTGGGTACTACCGACGGTTTATTCAAGATTTTTCCAAACTAGCAGGACCCCTAACTGACTTGACAAAGAAGCATGGCCAGTTTATCTGGAACGGCCGTTGCGAAACAAGTTTCCAGGAATTAAAGAGAAGATTGACCACGGCTCCGGTACTGGTCTTGCCAAATGGAGTGGACGGGTTCGCGGTATATGCAGATGCGTCGCGAGAAGGCCTGGGGTGTGTTTTGATGCAGAATCGGAATGTAATTGCATTTGCCTCTAGGAAGTTAAAGCTTCACGAGCAGAATTACCCGACGCACGATCTGGAACTAGCCGCAGTTGTCTTTGCACTGAAAAAGTGGAGGCATTACCTATATGGGGTGACTTTCGAAGTGTATTCGGATCACAAAAGTCTTAGATACCTCTTTTCCCAGAAGGAACTAAACATGAGGCAACGAAGGTGGATGGAATTTCTGGAAGATTACGACTGTACAATCAATTACCATCCGGGAAAGGCAAATGTGGTAGCAGATGCCTTGAGTCGTAAGGTGCAAATAGCAGGGCTAATGATTAAGGAGTGGGATTTGCTAGAATCCGTGTGCGAGTGGAAACCCTGTCTAGGGAGCCATAAGGTGATATTTGGCAATGTTAGGGTTACCTCCACTCTATTGGAACGTATTAAAGAGGCACAAAAAGAAGATTTGATGGTACAGAAATGGAGAGAGAAAGTGGATAAGGGAGAAACTACGGACTTTAATTTGAGTCCTGAGGGTATTTTAAAATATCGGAACCGAATAGTGGTACCGAAGGTGGAGTCGTTGAAAATGGAGATTCTGGAGGAAGCTCATCGGTCCAAGTATACAATCCATCCGGGCAGCAGCAAGATGTATCAGGACCTGAAAGGGACTTATTGATGGGACAACATGAAGAGGGAAATTGCTCAATACGTACAAAAGTGTCTCATTTGTCAACAAGTGAAAGCGGAACATAAAAAACCATCGGGTTTGTTACAACCCTTGGAGATACCCGAGTGGAAGTGGGAAAACATCACGATGGACTTCGTTTCAGGTTTACCGAGGACGCAAAGAGGACACGATGCCGTTTGGGTGATCGTTGATCGATTAACCAAGTCGGCCCATTTCTTTCCGGTGAACATGAAGTATTCAATGGACAAGTTGGCTCGACTGTACATGGATGAGGTTGTAAGACTACACGGTGTTCCTGTGAGCATCGTTTCCGATCGGGATCCACGGTTTGTGTCACGATTTTGGCAAAAGTTCCAAGAAACCCTGGGGACGAAACAGAATTTGAGCACGACCTATCATCCTCAGACGGATGGACAGTCAGAGCGGACGATTCAAACTCTCGAGGACATGCTACGAACTTGCATTCTGGATTTCGGAGGCAACTGGGGTCAACACATGACCTTGGTAGAGTTTGCGTACAACAATAGCTTCCATTCGTCGATCCAAATGGCTCCGTATGAAGCCCTATACGGACGCAAATGCCGCTCGCCGATTTACTGGGATGAAGTTGGCGAAAAGAAAGCTTTAGACCCGGCAACTATTCCATGGATGGAAGAGGCTCAAGAGAAGGTCAAGTTGATAAGGCAACGACTTCAAACAGCTCAGAGTCGACAAAAGAGCTACGCAGATAACCGAAGAAAAGATTTGGAATTTGAAGTTGGAGATCATGTATTTCTCAAAATCACACCCTTACGAAGTCTTACAACGGGTAAAGGAAAGAAACTTCAACCGCGGTACGTCGGACCCTACAAGATCCTTCAGAGGGTTGGAGCGGTCGCGTATCGATTGGAACTGCCATCCAGTCTATCTCGAATCCATGATGTATTTCACGTCTCGATGCTAAAGAAGTATCATCCAGACCCATCCCATATATTGCAACCGGAGGAGATTGAAGTGGACGAATCACTGGCTTATGAAGAGAAACCGGTCCAAGTACTCGATCGAAAAGTCAAAGAGCTCCGAAACAAGAAGATTCCGCTAGTGAAAGTGCTATGGAGAAACCACGGAGTTGAGGAAGCTACCTGGGAAGTGGAAGATGAAATGCGAAAGAAATACCCAAACCTTTTCGGGAATTAAGGTGAGAAATTTCGAGGACGAAATTCTTTTAAGGGGGAGAGAGTGTGAGAACCCGTAAAACCCTAATTATTTTCCTAGGGTTTATTTTCCCTTAAATGCATGTTTTCTGCATTTTCTGGCTTAGACATATTTTCGTAGTGGATTTTATGAGCAATTATAGTTTTTAGATGATTTTTCAAGTATTGGCGAGTTTTTAGAAAATTAAGAGTAAATAGTGGATGTGGGACCCACTAGTGCGAAAAGTTTGGAAAAATTCGGCCAATAAGGTTAAGTTTCGGATACTGTGAAAAATTTATCGGGTGTTAAGAGATAAGTAGTGTGTGTGAAGTGATTGATGTGAGAGAGAAAAGAAAGATAAGAATGCCTTTAATGAGGTGACAAGTGTCATCTTCTCATTTGTTGGACTTTAAGAAACACTATTCACTTTCTTGACTTTTTTGACCAAAGGATTAAATATCAAAAAAATTGCACAAAATTCACCATTTTTCTCTCCTTGTGGCCGGTTCTCCTTGAGCTAAGAAGAAAGGAATTTCCACCAACTTTCAAGCTTCCATTTGCCTTAATCTCCTACAAACAAAAGCCTAGATTAGATTCTACTCCATAAAAACCTTTCTTCTAGTGCTAGTAAGTGTATTAGTGAAGTTTGTTTGAAGGTCTAAGGTGGTCAACCTCTCTACATCTCTTGATTTCTTGGTAAGTGATGCTTGAACACCCTACTACATCTAATGATGCTTATGTTTGGCTTAGAAGTGGCTAAAGTGATGGATTATATGATTTATTTCTTGGTTTGGCTTGATTTGGTGAAGTTTTTAATTTTTATGATGAATTTTCTGGTTTAATATGGAATGGATGTTGTAGCCATCTTTGATGATTGGAAATTGACTATAATGACTCTAGTAGGTGTGAATTGTGGATAAATGCAACCAATTTTGGATTTGAAGTGAATTGTGAAAAGTTAGGGTTCATAAACCCCTAATCTGTCCGAAATTTTAGGTCATAGATAGAGGCCGAATTGGACTTTTCTCAAAACATGAAAGTTGTAGGTATTAATGAGTATGAAGTGCCTGTAAAATTTCAGGGCATTTGGAGTAGTATAGAGTGAGTTATGCCGTTTTTACTGTTGCTGTTTTTGGTGAACAGAATGTCCGAACTGCGATAGTAATTGTCTGTTTTGACTGGAATTGGTTTGGATTTTGAAGTTGGTGTCTTCTGATGATATGTAGCTGGATGTCTTAGCTACCATATGCCTTTGGAATTTCGGCATTTGGACTTGTATAGACTGAGTTATAGTAATTACCGTTTTGTGTGATTTGCAAACCTGTTTTGGGAATTCTGGTCTAGTATTTGGCATATTTGACCTAGTTGTGTTAGGAACTGGATTGAGTGACCTTCTACATTGTTGTAGCTCTATTTATTGGCTTCGATATGGTGGGTCTTACACCCCCATCCGATAATTGTAGTGAGAGTTGTGCCATTACCGCATTATGACGTCAAACCGGTTTTCTTATCAAGGCCTACATTAAAGCCCTTTCTTAATTTCTGGTTTGCTATCATGCTTGTATATGGTTGTAAAACCCTATTAGGGTTATGATTGGCATTGCTATATGGCTCGGTATCGAGTCTCATTGAATGTGTTACCTGTGTTAGGACGTGACGGTAGCTCACGACGTCTTGGTGACCACGGTGTATGAAACACCACTTTCTTGCTTGGTGAGTATACTACTCACTTACTTGTTATAATGTGGCTTTGTGCTATGTGTATTTGATGCCTTGAAGGCTTAATTGGTTGTTGGAAGTGATTGAGGTGAGGGTGTACTTGACCGCCCTCACCCCTTGTGATTTCCTTCATGGCTATTTACCGTTTTACTGAAATACTGCACTTGTTATATGAGATACTGAATTCCATGCATGGAAACTGAATTGGTGTAGTTTGGACGATTGTCCGACTGCTTTACTGTATTACTGAGCTCAACCCCGTTCGGTAGTCAATTGAATCGAGCCGGCGAGGGCTTGGTCGTGAAGATTGAATTGCCACGGGGACTGTACTGGGGAACCTTGTGGTAATGAGACCCTTGGTTCCGGTAAACTCGAGTATTACCAAAAACTACTGAATTGGAGTGCGGGCCCGGTTGGGGTATGTTGGGTGGAAGGAATGGAAGTATAGTGAGGTCTACGGTTTGGTACTCTTAACATTGACGGAGGGTCAATGAGATTGGATCAAGTTGGCAAGCGTGGAATTGGGCTCTTGAGAGCCGACCGTATCCTTTTACCGTTTTGTTTTACTGCTTATTTGTGCACTTTAAATGAAAGTTCATCGTTATGTGACTTTGGTTGCTTATGTAGTAGTATACCACTGGGCTTTAGCTCATTCCGTGTTATTTGTTTTCCTTACAGGGATATAATTACTTTTGAGGATGGATTGGATAGTTAATTGCCAAGTTGAGCTTGTAAATGTCTTTTGTATAGCTCTTGAATTGAAGCCCTAATGTGTAACGGGTTCATTTCCTTTTGATAGGCAAACCGAATATGTACTTCCTTAATGAATGTTTATGGCATGCCACTTTGGTTAAATGTTGAAATTCAATGTATATATATGTTTGGATGATGTTTGGTTGGATTTCAGAGTGACACGACTTTCAAACGGAAAAAAAAAAAAAAATTGGCGAAGTTGTACAGTGGCGAATCCGGCCAGGAATCCGGCCAGAAACTGGCCGGATTGTAGGCCGGATTGCTTGAGAAAAATTGGAAACCCAGCCAGACAATCCGGCCGTAATCTTGGCCGGATTTCCGGCCGGATTGAGTGGGACTTTTGAAAAATTTTTGAGATTGCTCTCGGCCTTGTATCCGGCCGAGAATCCGGCCGGAAATCCGGCCAGTTTCCGGCCGGATTCTGACGTGTCCTGCCCTATTCATTTTGGCTTCAATTTTTGTTTTTTTTTATTTTGTGTTTTTGACTTGTTTGCGCGCAATGGGATGTTCCGGAACGTTATAGATTGACGTAAACTGTACCGTTAGTCCTGGCGAGAGCTGGGCAGGCAGTCCGCTAACCCCTTTGGTTCGCCTTAGGGGAAGGTGGGGCTGTCACAGGCGGTATCAGAGCCTAGGTTTGAATTAGCCTGGGTATAATAGAAGTGCTCGATTTGAGGATTCTATTGTTTATGCCTATTAAGTGTACTCATCTTATTTCTTCCTTTGCTATAGGATGGATGCGAGTGGTGACCCGAGTGACCGTCCGGCAGGAGATCGTCCTCGTAGTACGCTGCCGCCAATTAAGTATCAACTTAGGCAGAAGGGGGCCGTGGTGCGTTGGAGCCCGGCCAGCCGCGTTCAACAGTGCGAGTGCCGTAGCAACTACGCCTATCCAAACACTCTAGTGTTGGCGGTGGCAAAGGAACGTGAGGAGTTTGCTAAGGATAATACTAAGCTGGAAGCTGCGGTTGCGACATTGGAAGCTGAGGTGACTCAGGCTAGGGCAACCAATGAGAAGCAAGCCTCGCGTATTAAAGAGCTAGAATATGATGTACTCGAGGTCGAGGGCAGAGTTGATGATCTCTGCGACCAACTGAGAGATGCACGCGAGCGCGAGACTGAGAGAGCTCGCAAGGTCAGGGGTCGTGCTGAGGCGATCCTTAATCTGTGCGACGACGGGCTCGAGGAATCTAGCGATGAGGCCTCGTGTGCTGGGGCCGAGGCTGGGGAGGAATCTACCCCATCGCCTGGGTCTCAGACCCCGGCAACCGACTAAGTCTTGATATCTAGGCATCTTTTGGATGGTAGTGGTTTTGAATGTATATAGGGATAGGGATAGAGCCTTAGCTACCCGTTTTGGATGTAGAGTTAGCTATGTGTAAATCGCTTTTGATAGGCCTATCCTCAGGTGGACCGTTTATGTACGTGCGTGCCTTGGTCGTACTCGACTGACTGATTGTATATATGTGTTTGGCTTGTATATCTATGTTGTGCTCATGTTTGCAATGTATAAATGTGTGTTAATGTGAAAGCTTTGCGTGTTACTTATATGTTTTGTTACAACTTTTGGTTTAGTATACTTTCCTAGACCAAGTAACCTTATGGAAGGTACACGAAGTGGTAGGGGTCGTGGGCGTGGTGCTAGACAACCTACACCGGTTAGGGGTGCGGGGGAAACCTCGACTGGACCTGAGCCTGAACCCCAAGCCGACCCTAATGTTCAGATAGCTGCTGCTATGCAGCAAATGACCAATTTACTAGCACAAGTAGTACAACAGCAGGGCCAGAACCCAAACCCTAACCCTGGAAACCCCGGAAACCCTGGCCATCATGTCGAGAGCGAGGATAGAGCTCTCGAACGTTTCCAAAAGTTCGCTCCGCCGAAATTTGTTGGGGGACCCGATCCAGACGTTGCTGAGAAATGGCTTGAGAAAATGGTTGATATATTTGCCGCTTTACATTACCCAGACGAACGGCAGGTGACTTTTGCCGTGTTTCAACTTGAAGGGGCTGCCCGTTCCTGGTGGAACGTAATTAGACAGAAATGGGAACGGGAGAAGACACCTAGGACTTGGGTGAACTTCATCCGCGAATTTAATGCAAAGTTTTTCCCTCCTCTAGTCCAGGAGAGGAAGGAGGACGAGTTTATCCGGCTCCGGCAAGGGACTCAGACTGTGGCAGAGTACGAGAGTCAGTTCACCCGCCTGTCTAAATTCGCGCCTGAGCTAATCATAACTGAGCAACGACGGGTTAGGCGCTTCATTCAGGGTTTGAACGTTGAGATCCAGAAAGACCTCGCGGCAGCTCAAATTACCACGTTTAGCGAGGCAATGGAAAAAGCCCAACGAGTTGAGAGTGCACGGCTGCAGGTCCGAAACTTCCAGGCTAAGAAGCGTGGTTTTCCTGGGAGTACGTCTGGACAAGGTGAGAAGAGCACTCCGTCTAAGTTTGGACGAGGATCGGGTGGCGGCCGACACTCTGGTTCAGGCAGAGGGATTCCATTTAGGGGTAGTCAAGCTGGGCGTGGACAAAGGGGCAATGTTCAGAGTGGCTCGGTTTCGGCACCTCGTGGTCCCTGTGGGCACTGTGGGAAAGCAAACCACACCGAGGATAATTGCTGGAGGAAGCAGGGTAAGTGTCTGCGGTGTGGAAGCGCGGACCACCAACTGGCTACTTGCCCGGTCCTGAAACAAGATGGAAAAGGAAGCCAACCACTGCCGAGGACCAATACAGGACCCGCCAAGGGAGATGGGTCCAAACCGAAAGTTCCAGCTAGGGTTTACTCCTTAGAGCCTCATCAGGTCCCAGAGTCTTCTGAGGTGGTGGAAGGTACGATCCCTATTTTCCACCGCTTTGCCAAAGTTTTAATTGATCCTGGTGCCACTCATTCGTTTGTTAACCCTGATTTCATGTGTGGCATCGATATAAAACCTGCTAGCTTACCATATGACTTAGAAGTTAATACACCTACGGGGAATCAACGGTTGGTGACTAGTATGGTTTATAAGGATTGCGAGGTATGGGTAGGAGAAAGGAGATTTTTAGGAGACCTGATTAGCTTGTCTATTAAGGGGTACGATGTGATTCTGGGTATGGACTGGTTAGCCAAATATAACGCCCAACTGGATTGTAAAACGAAAATAGTAGAATTTCGCATTCCTGGTGAGGCAACCTTGAGGTTGGATATAAGGGGTAGGTTAGCCTCATCTGCTCTCCTTTCTGGCATTCGAGCTAGGAAACTGATAAGTAGAGGGGCGCAAGGATTTTTGGCCTTCTTAATTAATACCCCTACAGATAAGTTAAAGGTAGAAGATGTGGCCATAGTGAGGGACGTTCCGGATGAATTTCCTGATGAGTTAATAGCCTTACCTCCGGAAAGGGAGATAGAATTCCGTATAGACTTGTTGCCTGGAGCCGCACCTATCTCGAAAACCCCATACCGAATGGCGCCTGCAGAACTTAAAGAGCTTAAGTTACAGTTGCAAGATCTGTTGGAGCGGGGTTTCATACACGAGAGTGAGTCTCCTTGGGGAGCTCCTGTTTCATTTGTGAAGAAAAAGGATGGAACTTTGAGGATGTGTATTGACTATAGGGGGCTGAATAACGTTACGATCAAGAATAAATATCCACTGCCCCATATTGATGAGTTATTCGACCAGTTGCAAGGAGCAGTGGTCTTCTCGAAGTTAGACCTCCGACAGGGATACTACCAGTTGTTGATTAGGAAGGAGGACATTCCGAAAATTGCTTTTAATTCAAGATACGGGCACTACGAGTTCGCCGTTATGCCCTTTGGACTGACCAATGCTCCCGCCGCCTTCATGGACCTAATGCATAGGGTTTTCAAACCCTATCTAGACCGATTTGTCGTTGTGTTCATTGATGACATTTTGGTCTACTCTAAGACACGCTTAGAGCATGAGGAGCATTTGAGAGTGGTGTTGCAGACATTGAGGGAACATCAACTGTACGCTAAGTTTAGCAAATGCGAGTTCTGGTTGGAGAAAGTAGCGTTTTTAGGGCACGTGATCTCCCACGAAGGTATTTCGGTGGACCCGGCTGTCGCGCCCCACTTTTCGAATGAATGAATTGTGTGTGGTGTGTGGTGTGTAATGTGTGAACGTGTGCAAAGTGAAAAGTAAAAGGCCATGGGACTTAGAATGCGACGATTTGGCCAAGTGAAGTTCAAAAGGGTTTTTTGTATCAAAAAATGGAGTCGCCACTTGGTATAGAGTTAGGGTGTACCAAGTCACCCAAAAATGATTTTGTTTTTGAATAAAAAAGTAAATAAACCCTTTTTGAAAACTTTTGGGTCTGCGTAACCAAAAGAGGGATCGGGGGTCACATTTGACGAAGGGGAAGGCAAGGATAAAAAATCCAAGGCACCCCTTCGACCTAGCCAAGGCTAGTTGCGTGACTTAAACCAATTTTTCGTAATTTTTCTACCCAAGGTATGTATCGCATATTGGATATGTCTATATGAATGCAAAACCCTAGACCTAGGGGGATTGGGGGGAAATTTCTCTTCAAAGGTTGAGTGGTGCCAATCACATTAATTGTGAAGCCCAATAATGATCCTTTTGGAGAGGTCACACCTAAACCTAAATGACGTGAAAAATGAGTGGAATGCATGCCATATGAAAGTGTGAGTTTGTGTGAAGTGAGAAAAATGATAAAAGTAATAAGATAAGAGTGAAGGTGTGCAAATGAATAAAAATATAAATGCTCGTGTGCAAGTGAATGAAAATAGTAAATATATAAGTAAAATAGGTGCAATTAAGTGCAATTTTGTGAAGTAGAAATCAAAATGAACAATAAGGAAAGAAAAATGTGAATTGAAAAGGATGAGTAAGTGATAAATGAGAATGAATGAACCTAAGGGAATGCATCAGGTCGGGTATGGGAATGACTCCTAACTTTTCGACTTCGATTTTCCCTTTGATTAGAAGGCGAGACTAGCGTGCTAAGGCTATCGAGTAGCCACACTCGCTCGTTTCCCTTACCCAAGGGGGTTTCTCAGGCAAATGGACCCTATAACTAGCATGAAATGCAAAGGCCTAAAATGAAAGGGAAAAGGTTAGAGGGACATGCCAAATGCCATAAAAAAAACTAAAAAATGCATGAAATGTAGTGAACATGCAAACATGTACTAACGAGGGGAAATCCCTAAGGGCCTAGCGTTGGACTAGCCCATTCTATGAATTCCGACTAGCGTTGGACCAGTGGAAACGTACATTCATTCATCACATTCATTCAGGCTATGGAAAGCGAGTAGACATGCCAAACACTTATAAACACATAGCACATAACATTTAGCATGCTCGACTAGATGCAAGGCCCTAACAAAGCAAATTAACACGTAGTAACTAAGCATGCAAGACACATAAGACAATTAAAGCCTTAACTATTACATTTGCTAGCTAGGCACATGTCTTCAAGAGGTCTTCATCAAATGCTCCTCCAAGCCCTATCTATTACAAGCCAAGGGGTGTACACATACCCCATAAAGAATAACTTAAATAAAAAGCAAAAGTAAATGACATAAATAAAAGGAATTAAGGAAAGGCTAGGAAAGTAAAGTAGACATGCAATTTTCACTTAGCACGTTGGATCACATAGGAGAGACAGAAAAAAGATAAAAGAAATTATACCTCCCCATTCATGACGTTGATAGAGTAAAAGGACTCAATTTGGACTAGGGTCACCAAAAAAGGGATAACTTAGGCTAAAACCATCAAAGCAAAGGATTAATGCACCAATTTAGCGGTAAAACATATATAAGCTAACTTGATTCCATCTACATCGAATCTTTGTTCAATTGTAATTAAAGAAATGCATAATGACCAAGGAAAAATGGAATAACTCATCAAAACTCCCAAATATAGCAACTAATGGAAGCTCAAAACGACCTTTAACCAATCAATCAAATCCAAATGCAATGCTTAAAAACTTCAAAGGTCCAAAAAGCCAAATAACGACTCAAATTACAATCAACTTAGAATTCAATTGCAAGGGATTGGAATGTAATTGGACCTTTGTGACATTGCTGCAAAATCATAGGGACCAAATTGATTAATTTTCTCAATTTTCTGGGTCATAGTGGCATAAGGGGAAACTTGAGGGGTCAAAGTGCTACATTCAGAATTTTCCCATGCATGCATACGTTAGAAAAACTGAAACTTTCTTTACTTCTGCAAAATCCTGCTGCAATCCTTTACAGCTTCAAACCATGCGTATTTCATTCCAGAAAAATGCACAAAGTTCATTTGTTTGCCAACCCAACTCATAGAAATCCCAAATCATCAACTTAGGCCATAATCATCTATCATTAGTGATCCCAACAGAGTATCCAAGCAAGAGAACAAAGAAAGAAACAACAGAGGTTCTCAATCTTTGCTCAACTCAACCAAACCAGAATGTTCAGCAAAACATATTAAAAAACTGGACCACAAAGCAACCAAAATATTAGACATCTGTACAAGAAAACGCAAGGCAACATCATACAACCCATGAAGATGCTTGCTGCAACTTAAACCATTTAGCAGCCCACGCAGCTCAAGAACAAACGAGACAGAGCCGTGACATGCCAACAAAGGGAGGAAAGAAAAACTATGAAAAACTAGCAAGTTGGAACTTATCCATGAGCTCATTTCTGCAATGTCTCAGCTTCCATATACGCAGGAAGATAACCATGAGCCAAAAGAAAAAGAAAAAGAAGAAACTGACCAAGGGAACATAAACCGAGTTAAAACCATTTCTGCTTGTTCCAGCTTAGCTACATTCATGCATTTCAACTCAAACAAGTTCCAATTTCCAATTCTTATCAAGCTCGTCATGCATGCCATGGTTTTCAACATTTAATCAAAACACATGCAAAACTGGAATATTTTCATGCAAAATGGTTTGGAGCTTCAGCAAAAAAAATGCTTTTGAGCTTCGGCACATAGCATGGTAGATGCACTCAAGCATTTCGAATCACAAACCCATGCTCAAAACCCTGTTAAGCTTCTCATGCATACAAACTACAACTTTCGGTCAAGGCTGGAATTACTATCTAACAAGAACAGCAAAGTTTGGAACCGCAATGGAAGAAAATAGCAAGACACAACCGTAAATTTCTGGTGCAGCAAAATGAATATGCATTTTCCAGCAGGTACTTGGTTGGTCTTAAATCCGAATTTACCTCGGTTAAAACATTGTGTTAAGTACCCAAAACTAACATGCGAGGCTACTTAATGAAATTACTATCATTTCTAGTTCAGATCAAGTTCGGACAGCAACTATAAACATCCACAAATCCAGAAATTCATTCGGCTATTCTCGGATGATCTTGCATGCAGCAGATTTTTTTTGTTCATTTTTATTTCTTGCTTAACCGAGCTAATGAGCTGCATGCAAAGCTTAATCATCTTGTCTTAAGTTAGTTAATCACATTTATAAGTTCAGATTGCCTCAGGGAAACAAAATTAAAGCTGCATTATCACAATCAACTCACGGCAATTCCATTTCCTTCCAAATCAGATTTTTTTTTATGCTTCGATTTTGTCATCCGAACGCACAATCTTCACATGCAAGCTTTAATCATTTTATTTTTACTTAGCTAATCACAATTGCATGCTCAGATTATCACCAATAATCGAATTCAGAGCTGCATTATTCTAATCAAGCTCTCGGCAGAACCATTGCTTCCTAAATCAGATTTTTCACTGCCTTAACTTATCATCCGAAGGTACAATATTACATGCATGTCTATAACCAGCCTAATCTACCTCTGATCAATGCATCTCAATCCAAAAAAAAAAAATTACCTCAGATCGCAGCTCACTCACGCGACGGAGAAACTGAAATTTCTCCCCTCTCGGCTCGCTTGCGGACTGAATGGTTGGTGCTGGTTGGATGTTGCAGCTGCGGTGGTTGCAGTTGGTCACGGTTGGTGGAGGTGAATTGCAGCTGGTTGAAGTGAAGGTGGAGAGTGCAGCAGCGGCTCGCACACTGTCTCTTCCTTTCCCCCTCTCGATCAGTTCCAAAGTTTCTAGTTCTCACGGCTCACTCCTCACTCTCAGCCAGAACAGCAGAGCTGTAGTTCGCGCGCTTCCCTCTCTTTCTCTTCGATGATAACTAGGCAGAGGGTGTGAAGTGAAGCTCTACTGGAAGCTCACTCACGCGACAGAAACTGAAGTTTCCTTCCTCTCCTCTCGGCTGGCTTACGCACGCGATGGTTGGTCCTGGTTGCGGTGGTTGTAGCTGGTGGAGGTGAAGGTGTAAATGGAAAGCATGCACGGTCTCTCCCTTTCTTTCCTCAGGCTTGCGGACAGAAACCGAAAAGATTGCAGCTCGCGGTTTTCTTTTCTTTCCTCTCGGATGCGAGATGCGGCTCCCTCTCTCTTTCTCTGGTCGATGATCACGAGGTGGGGAGGAAATGTTGTAGTGGTCTGGGTTTTGAAGTGGAATGGTAGAGAGAAAAAATGGTGCACGGCTAGAGGAGGTTTTGTGTTGAAGTGGAGATGGTCGGCACTCCGGCAGAAATGGAATGTTTTTTTTTTTTTTTTTTTTTTTTTTTTTTTTTTTTTTTTGAAACAAACAAAATTGATAATAATAAAAAGAAATAACCAAAACAAAATAATTAACATTTGATGAAAAATAAACTAGAACAATAAAGTGCAATTTCCATTTCTTTTCCATTTCCCATTTTCATCGTTTTTCTCTTTTTTTTTCTTTTCTTTTTTTTTCCAAAATAACTTAACAAAAATAAACAAAATGCCAAAAGATTGAATTTAGAAGACATAAAACATATTTTGTGGGCAATTTTCTTCTTTTTTTCTTTTCTCTCCTCTTTTCTTTTCACTTTCTCATTTTCATTCATTTTCCAAGAGATTCTATGCTAACAGCTTAAAAATAAAAATAAAACTAGAAACTAAAACTAAAAATCGAATAAAACTAAAATGAAAAAATTAAAAATAAACAGCAAATGAAATTACACCAAAATTTGGTGTCTACACCGGCGAAGGTTGAGGCCGTGACAAATTGGAAGAGGCCAGAAACCCCCACGGAAATTCGTAGCTTTTTAGGGCTAGCTGGGTACTACCGACGGTTTATTCAAGATTTTTCCAAACTAGCAGGACCCCTAACTGACTTGACAAAGAAGCATGGCCAGTTTATCTGGAACGGCCGTTGCGAAACAAGTTTCCAGGAATTAAAGAGAAGATTGACCACGGCTCCGGTACTGGTCTTGCCAAATGGAGTGGACGGGTTCGCGGTATATGCAGATGCGTCGCGAGAAGGCCTGGGGTGTGTTTTGATGCAGAATCGGAATGTAATTGCATTTGCCTCTAGGAAGTTAAAGCTTCACGAGTAGAATTACCCGACGCACGATCTGGAACTAGCCGCAGTTGTCTTTGCACTGAAAAAGTGGAGGCATTACCTATATGGGGTGACTTTCGAAGTGTATTCGGATCACAAAAGTCTTAGATACCTCTTTTCCCAGAAGGAACTAAACATGAGGCAACGAAGGTTGATGGAATTTCTGGAAGATTACGACTGTACAATCAATTACCATCCGGGAAAGGCAAATGTGGTAGCAGATGCCTTGAGTCGTAAGGTGCAAATAGCAGGGCTAATGATTAAGGAGTGGGATTTGCTAGAATCCGTGTGCGAGTGGAAACCCTGTCTAGGGAGCCATAAGGTGATATTTGGCAATGTTAGGGTTACCTCCACTCTATTGGAACGTATTAAAGAGGCACAAAAAGAAGATTTGATGGTACAGAAATGGAGAGAGAAAGTGGATAAGGGAGAAACTACGGACTTTAATTTGAGTCCTGAGGGTATTTTAAAATATCGGAACCGAATAGTGGTACCGAAGGTGGAGTCGTTGAAAATGGAGATTCTGGAGGAAGCTCATCGGTCCAAGTATACAATCCATCCGGGCAGCAGCAAGATGTATCAGGACCTGAAAGGGACTTATTGATGGGACAACATGAAGAGGGAAATTGCTCAATACGTACAAAAGTGTCTCATTTGTCAACAAGTGAAAGCGGAACATAAAAAACCATCGGGTTTGTTACAACCCTTGGAGATACCCGAGTGGAAGTGGGAAAACATCACGATGGACTTCGTTTCAGGTTTACCGAGGACGCAAAGAGGACACGATGCCGTTTGGGTGATCGTTGATCGATTAACCAAGTCGGCCCATTTCTTTCCGGTGAACATGAAGTATTCAATGGACAAGTTGGCTCGACTGTACATGGATGAGGTTGTAAGACTACACGGTGTTCCTGTGAGCATCGTTTCCGATCGGGATCCACGGTTTGTGTCACGATTTTGGCAAAAGTTCCAAGAAACCCTGGGGACGAAACTGAATTTGAGCACGACCTATCATCCTCAGACGGATGGACAGTCAGAGCGGACGATTCAAACTCTCGAGGACATGCTACGAACTTGCATTCTGGATTTCGGAGGCAACTGGGGTCAACACATGACCTTGGTAGAGTTTGCGTACAACAATAGCTTCCATTCGTCGATCCAAATGGCTCCGTATGAAGCCCTATACGGACGCAAATGCCGCTCGCCGATTTACTGGGATGAAGTTGGCGAAAAGAAAGCTTTAGACCCGGCAACTATTCCATGGATGGAAGAGGCTCAAGAGAAGGTCAAGTTGATAAGGCAACGACTTCAAACAGCTCAGAGTCGACAAAAGAGCTACGCAGATAACCGAAGAAAAGATTTGGAATTTGAAGTTGGAGATCATGTATTTCTCAAAATCACACCCTTACGAAGTCTTACAACGGGTAAAGGAAAGAAACTTCAACCGCGGTACGTCGGACCCTACAAGATCCTTCAGAGGGTTGGAGCGGTCGCGTATCGATTGGAACTGCCATCCAGTCTATCTCGAATCCATGATGTATTTCACGTCTCGATGCTAAAGAAGTATCATCCAGACCCATCCCATATATTGCAACCGGAGGAGATTGAAGTGGACGAATCACTGGCTTATGAAGAGAAACCGGTCCAAGTACTCGATCGAAAAGTCAAAGAGCTCCGAAACAAGAAGATTCCGCTAGTGAAAGTGCTATGGAGAAACCACGGAGTTGAGGAAGCTACCTGGGAAGTGGAAGATGAAATGCGAAAGAAATACCCAAACCTTTTCGGGAATTAAGGTGAGAAATTTCGAGGACGAAATTCTTTTAAGGGGGAGAGAGTGTGAGAACCCGTAAAACCCTAATTATTTTCCTAGGGTTTATTTTCCCTTAAATGCATGTTTTCTGCATTTTCTGGCTTAGACATATTTTCGTAGTGGATTTTATGAGCAATTATAGTTTTTAGATGATTTTTCAAGTATTGGTGAGTTTTTAGAAAATTAAGAGTAAATAGTGGATGTGGGACCCACTAGTGCGAAAAGTTCGGAAAAATTCGGCCAATAAGGTTAAGTTTCGGATACTGTGAAAAATTTATCGGGTGTTAAGAGATAAGTAGTGTGTGTGAAGTGATTGATGTGAGAGAGAAAAGAAAGATAAGAATGCCTTTAATGAGGTGACAAGTGTCATCTTCTCATTTGTTGGACTTTAAGAAACACTATTCACTTTCTTGACTTTTTTGACCAAAGGATTAAATATCAAAAAAATTGCACAAAATTCACCATTTTTCTCTCCTTGTGGCCGGTTCTCCTTGAGCTAAGAAGAAAGGAATTTCCACCAACTTTCAAGCTTCCATTTGCCTTAATCTCCTACAAACAAAAGCCTAGATTAGATTCTACTCCATAAAAACCTTTCTTCTAGTGCTAGTAAGTGTATTAGTGAAGTTTGTTTGAAGGTCTAAGGTGGTCAACCTCTCTACATCTCTTGATTTCTTGGTAAGTGATGCTTGAACACCCTACTACATCTAATGATGCTTATGTTTGGCTTAGAAGTGGCTAAAGTGATGGATTATATGATTTATTTCTTGGTTTGGCTTGATTTGGTGAAGTTTTTAATTTTTATGATGAATTTTCTGGTTTAATATGGAATGGATGTTGTAGCCATCTTTGATGATTGGCAATTGACTATAATGACTCTAGTAGGTGTGAATTGTGGATAAATGCAACCAATTTTGGATTTGAAGTGAATTGTGAAAAGTTAGGGTTCATAAACCCCTAATCTGTCCGAAATTTTAGGTCATAGATAGAGGCCGAATTGGACTTTGCTCAAAACATGAAAGTTGTAGGTATTAATGAGTATGAAGTGCCTGCAAAATTTCATGGCATTTGGAGTGGTATAGAGTGAGTTATGTCGTTTTTACTGTTGCTGTTTTTGGTGAACAGAATGTCCGAACTGCGATAGTAATTGTCTGTTTTGACTGGAATTGGTTTGGATTTTGAAGTTAGTGTCTTCTGATGATATGTAGCTGGATGTCTTAGCTACCATATGCCTTTGGAATTTCGGCATTTGGACTTGTATAGACTGAGTTATAGTAATTACAGTTTTGTGTGATTTGCAAACCTGTTTTGGGAATTCTGGTCTAGTATTTGGCATATTTGACCTAGTTGTGTTAGGAACTGGATTGAGTGACCTTCTACATTGTTGTAGCTCTATTTATTGGCTTCGATATGGTGGGTCTTACACCCCCATCCGATAATTGTAGTGAGAGTTGTGCCATTACCGCATTATGACGTCAAACCGGTTTTCTTATCAAGGCCTACATTAAAGCCCTTTCTTAATTTCTGGTTTGCTATCATGCTTTTATATGGTTGTAAAACCCTATTAGGGTTATGATTGGCATTGCTATATGGCTCGGTATCGAGTCTCATTGAATGTGTTACCTGTGTTAGGACGTGACGGTAGCTCACGACGTCTTGGTGACCACGGTGTATGAAACACCACTTTCTTGCTTGGTGAGTATACTACTCACTTACTTGTTATAATGTGGCTTTGTGCTATGTGTATTTGATGCCTTGAAGGCTTAATTGGTTGTTGGAAGTGATTGAGGTGAGGGTGTACTTGACCGCCCTCACCCCTTGTGATTTCCTTCATGGCTATTTACCGTTTTACTGAAATACTGCACTTGTTATATGAGATACTGAATTCCATGCATGGAAACTGAATTGGTGTAGTTTGGACGATTGTCCGACTGCTTTACTGTATTACTGAGCTCAACCCCGTTCGGTAGTCAATTGAATCGAGCCGGCGAGGGCTTGGTCGTGAAGATTGAATTGCCACGGGGACTGTACTGGGGAACCTTGTGGTAATGAGACCCTTGGTTCCGGTAAACTCGAGTATTACCAAAAACTACTGAATTGGAGTGCGGGCCCGGTTGGGGTATGTTGGGTGGAAGGAATGGAAGTATAGTGAGGTCTACGGTTTGGTACTCTTAACATTGACGGAGGGTCATTGAGATTGGATCAAGTTGGCAAGCGTGGAATTGGGCTCTTGAGAGCCGACCGTATCCTTTTACCGTTTTGTTTTACTGCTTATTTGTGCACTTTAAATGAAAGTTCATTGTTATGTGACTTTGGTTGCTTATGTAGTAGTATACCACTGGGCTTTAGCTCATTCCGTGTTATTTGTTTTCCTTACAGGGATATAATTACTTTTGAGGATGGATTGGATAGTTAATTGCCAAGTTGAGCTTGTAAATGTCTTTTGTATAGCTCTTGAAATGAAGCCCTAATGTGTAACGGGTTCATTTCCTTTTGATAGGCAAACCGAATATGTACTTCCTTAATGAATGTTTATGGCATGCCACTTTGGTTAAATGTTGAAATTCAATGTATATATATGCTTGGATGTTGTTTGGTTGGATTTCGGAGTGACACGACTTTCAAACGGAAAAGAAAAAAAATTGGCGAAGTTGTACAGTGGCGAATCCGGCCAGTTTCTGGCCGGATTGCAGGCCGGATTGCTTGAGAAAAAATTGGAAACCCGGCCAGTTGCTCACTGGCCGGTATCCGGCCAGACAATCCGGCCGTAATCTTGGCCGGATTTCCGGCCGGATTGAGTGGGACTTTTGAAAAATTTTTGAGATTGCTCTCGGCCTTGTATCCGGCCGAGAATCCGGCCGGATTCTGACGTGTCCTGCACTATTCATTTTGGCTTCAATTTTCGTTTTTTTTATTTTCTGTTTTTGACTTGTTTGCGCGCAATGTGATGTTCCGGAACGTTATAGATTGACGTAAACTGTACCGTTAGTCCTGGCGAGAGCTGGGCAGGCAGTCCGCTAACCCCTTTGGTTCGCCTTAGGGGAAGGTGGGGCTGTCACAATTTTAAAACTGTACTTAATCATAAAAATGCATAGAAACTTTAATATTTTAAAGGCAAGGATAAAAATGTCGGCAAAAATAAAATAATGCCTAGAAAATGTGAAAATTTTCGGGTTCTCACACTCTCTCCCCCTTAAAAGAATGTCGTCCTCGACATTCCAACTTGTACTATTCAAGTCAAGATATCCCTCAAAAGTCACTCAAGCATTTCCTAGCGAGCACTAAGAGTTACTCTAATCCCACTTGTCGGATTTGCATTCCTACAAGAAATCACTTATATTTCAAACCAGACCCACAATCCGGCATCCTAAACATTAAGCTTAGGATACACTGCAGAGATCTAAAACTTAAGCTCTGATACCACCTGTGACGCCCCACCTCACCCTAGGGCGAACCAAAGGGTTCGGCGGACCGCCTGCCCAGCTCTCGTCGGGACTCAGTCGTTCACTACAGTCCTCAAATAAATTACAAGATAAATCCCAAATATACATCAAAAGTTCCACAATTTACATATACTACAAACTAAAACGTCAAGAGATACAAGCAATACTAATTTCCAACATAAGACAATGGTCCTCAGTTCTCACATAAGTACAAGTACAAGTACAATCTCAAATACTACGCAAATTAAAACTAGAGCTCCAATGGTACAGTAGATCCTCCAACCATTCACACGGAGAACTTTATTACGAATGCTTCCTTCACCTCGAGGCCTGTGGAGGGGAATAAAATAGTTTTGGGGTGAGCTAGAAGCTCAGCAAGTAACCAGTAAAATCAGTAATCAAATCAGTTTCTCAATAGTTCGTTTCAATGATGTCATGATTCAGTAATCAAATGTACGTTTATTGCTCTCGTGAACCAGTGAAATCATGGTACTTAGACGGCCAACGCTCAAGTTGATCAGTTAACAGTGAAACAGTGATAGGGAGCCATTTGCTCCAGGTAAACAGTGGTGGAGCCGTTGGTTCTAAGCGCACGAATTCCAAGTACTCCTTTGAGCCAAAACATGTCATGAACTCACATACAAGCACACATGATATGCAATCGAATAAATAATGCAAGAAACAGTTCATAAGTAGCTTTGGAACAGTTTGGGGCCACCCACCTCCACGGCTCAGGAACCATCCATCATATATCATTGCCTTGCCCAAATCCAAGCCCTCCAACTCAAAGTCAAAACAATCAAATACTTTCAAAGATCAGACAGCATGCCCCCTTAATTTTCTTACTTTTCCATCCAACAAGCAACACCAATTCATCTCAAAATCAACCACATACACATCATAAACTATCAAATACACTTTCGGCACAATATCATAACTGAAGCTACACTTATCGGATTGAAACGAATCTTATGGCGTTTCGAAGACAAGACATAAATCTACATTTCTTATGAAGACCTCCAAAGCCAAATCATGCATTTTCATGGTCAAAAATGGAAATCTCCACGAAAATAGAAATCTGGGCGCGAAATAGGGCTCATGGGCAGTCAAGGGTATTTCGGTCATTTCACATGCTACAGTGCTCGGATCGAGCTGAAATTTTGCAGGCAACTAATTAACACCATTTTCTACAACTTACATGTTTTAGGGCTAATTCGGCCTCCAACCTAGCCGAACAGAACCGGGCAGAAAGGGGTTAATTGAAACCCTAATCTGGAATTTCGTATCAAGCTAGAAATTTTACACAACCAATCATTTCCAACATATACCAACTCCATTTTGCACTATAACAAACCATCAATCCATGACTAACCAACACTAAACATATAAAATCAGAAAAATCATGTAAAAATCAGAAATTCATCAATCTCTACCAAAAAACATGAAATCTTTCACAAAATCACCTCTTAAGCCAACACAAGTCACTAACAAACCATTATTAAGAACAAAGAAAGGATTGCTAGACATGATACCTTGAAATCTCAAGAAAGGTGATGACTTAGTCCTTTCCCTTCTCTAATCACACCACCACTACCTCCAATCTTCCTAAGCAAGAAGTTTCTATGGAGTAATTTGAGAAACTAACGGTTGGAACTCAAGATTTGGACTTGGATTTGAAGAAACAAGATGAAACTTTCCTCTCTTTTTCTCTCCTCAATGGCCGGCCAAGATGGAGCAAATGAAGATGATATTTTGATCAATTTTAGCATTTAGTAAAGTCGGTGAATAGTGGTCAAAGTCCAACTTTGAATAAGAAGGTTACACATGTCACCTTTTGGTTTTAAAACTATCCTTTGGTCTCTCCAATGTTCATCCATTTGGTAACCTCTAATTATCTCTTAACACCTAGTAAAGTAATAGCACTTAACACAAAAATCACTTAAGCACCAAAATTTTATTGCACTAGCGGGTCCCACGCTATAATGCGTTTCAAATTTAACATACACTAGCTCATACTAGGAAAATGATTTTAAAACTGTACTTACTCATAAAAATGCATAGAAACTTTAATATTTTAAAGACAAGGATAAAAATGTAGGCAAAAATAAAATAATGCCTAGAAAATGTGAAAATTTTCGGGTTCTCACACTCTCTCCCCCTTAAAAGAATGTCGTCCTCGACATTCCAACTTGTACTATTCAAGTCAAGATATCCCTCAAAAGTCACTCAAGCATTTCCTAGCGAGCACTAAGAGTTACTCTAATCCCACTTGTCGGATTTGCATTCCTACAAGAAATCACTTATATTTCAAACCAGACCCACAATCCGGCATCCTAAACATTAAGCTTAGGATACACTGCAGAGATCTAAAACTTAAGCTCTGATACCACCTGTGACGCCCCACCTCACCCTAGGGCGAACCAAAGGGTTCGGCGGACCGCCTGCCCAGCTCTCGCCGGGACTCAGTCGTTCACTACAGTCCTCAAATAAATTACAAGATAAATCCCAAATATACATCAAAAGTTTCCACAATTTACATATACTACAAACTAAAACGTCAAGAGATACAAGCAATACTAATTTCCAAACATAAGACAATGGTCCTCAGTTCTCACATAAGTACAAGTACAAGTACAATCTCAAATACTACGCAAATTAAACTAGAGCTCCAATGGTACAGTAGATCCTCCAACCATTCACACGGAGAACTTTATTACGAATGCTTCCTTCACCTCGAGCCTGTGGAGGGGAATAAAAATAGTTTTGGGGTGAGCTAGAAAGCTCAGCGAGTAACCAGTAAAATCAGTAATCAAAATCAGTTTTCTCAATAGTTCGTTTCAATGATGTCATGATTCAGTAATCAAATGTACGTTTATTGGCTCTCGTGAACCAGTGAAATCATTGGTACTTAGACGGCCCACGCTCAAGTTGATCAGTTAACAAGTGAAACAGTGATAGGGAGCCATTTGCTCCAGGTAAACAAGTGGGTGGAGCCGTTGGTTCTAAGCGCACGAATTCCAAGTACTCCTTTGAGCCAAAACATGTCATGAACTCACATACAAGCACACATGATATGCAATCGAATAAATAATGCAAGAAACAGTTCTATAAGTAGCTTTGGAAACAGTTTGGGGCCACCCACCTCCACGGCTCAGGAACATCCATCATATATCATTGCCTTGCCCAAATCCAAGCCCTCCCAACTCAAAGTCAAAGCAATCAAATACTTTCAAAGATCAGACAGCGGCCCCCTTAATTTTCTTACTTTTCCATCCAACAAGCAACACACCAATTCATCTCAAAATCAACCACATACACATCATAAACTATCAAAATACACCTTTCGGCACAATATCCATAACTGAAGCTACACTTATCGGATTGAAACGAATCTTATGGCGTTTCGAAGACAAGACATAAATCTACATTTCTTATGAAGACCTCCAAAGCCAAATCATGCATTTTCATGGTCAAAAATGGAAATCTCCACGAAAATAGAAATCTGGGCGCGAAATAGGGCTCATGGGCAGTCAAGGGTATTTCGGTCATTTCACATGCTATAGTGCTCGGATCGAGCTGAAATTTTGCAGGCAACTAATTAACACCATTTTCTACAACTTACATGTTTTAGGGCTAATTCGGCCTCCAACCTAGCCGAACAGAACCGGGCAGAAAAGGGGTTAATTGAAACCCTAATCTGGAATTTCGTATCAAGCTAGAAATTTTACACAACCAATCATTTCCAACATATACCAACTCCATTTTGCACTGTAACAAACCATCAATCCATGACTAACCAACACTAAACATATAAAATCAGAAAAATCATGTAAAAATCAGAAATTCATCAATCTCTACCAAAAAACATGAAATCTTCCACAAAATCACCTCTTAAGCCAACACAAGTCACTAACAAACCATTGTTAAGAACAAAGAAAGGATTGCTAGACATGATACCTTGAAATCTCAAGAAAGGTGATGACTTAGTCCTTTCCCTTCTCTAATCACACCACCACTACCTCCAATCTTCCTAAGCAAGAAGTTTCTATGGAGTAATTTGAGAAACTAACGGTTGGAACTCAAGATTTGGACTTGGATTTGAAGAAACAAGATGAAACTTTCCTCTCTTTTTCTCTCCTCAATGGCTGGCCAAGATGGAGCAAATGAAGATGATATTTTGATCAATTTTAGCATTTAGTAAAGTTGGTGAATAGTGGTCAAAGTCCAACTTTGACTAAGAAGGTGACACATGTCACCTTTTGGTTTTAAAACTATTCTTTGGTCTCTCCAATGTTCATCCATTTGGTAACCTCTAATTATCTCTTAACACCAAGTAAAGTAATAGCACTTAACACAAAAATCACTTAAGCACCAAAATTTTATCGCACTAGCGGGTCCCACGCTATAATGCGTTCCAAATTTAACATACACATAGCTCAATACTAGGAAAATGATTTTAAAAAACTGTACTTACTCATAAAAAATGCATAGAATACTTTAATATTTTAAAGACCAAGGATATAAATGTAGGCAAAAATAAAATAATGCCTAGAAAATGTGAAAATTTTCGAGTTCTCACACTCTCTCCCCCTTAAAAGAATGTCGTCCTCGACATTCCAACTTGTACTATTCAAGTCAAGATATCCCTCAAAAGTCACTCAAGCATTTCCTAGCGAGCACTAAGAGTTACTCTAATCCCACTTGTCGGATTTGCATTCCTACAAGAAATCACTTATATTTCAAAACCAAGACCCACAATCGCGGCATCCTAAACATTAAGCTTAGGATACCTGGCAGAGATCTAAAACTTAAGCTCTGATACGCACCTGTGACGCCCCACCTCACCCTAGGGCGAACCAAAGGGTTCGGCGGAAACCGCCTGCCCAGGCTCTCGCCGGGAAACTCAGTCGTTCACATACAGTCTCAATAAATTCAAGATAAATCCCAATATACATTCAAAAGTTCCACAATTTTTACATATAGCTAATACAAACTAAAACGTCAAGAGAATACAAGCAATACTATTTCCAACATAGACAAAAATGGTCTCAGTTCTCCATAAGGTAAAAGTACAAGTACAAATGCTCAAATTTACTACGAAATTAAAAAACTAAGAGCTCCAATGTACAGTAGATCTCCAACATTCACACGGAGAACTTTATTACGAATGCTTCCTTCAACCTCGAGGCCTGTGAGGGGAATAAAATAAGTTTTGGGGTGAGCTAGAAGCTCAGCGAGTAACCAGTAAAATCAGTATCAAATCATTTCTCAAATAGTTCGTTTCAAATGATGGTCATGATTCAGTAATCAAATGTACGTTTACTGCTCTCGTGGACCAAGTGAAATCATGGTACTTAGACGGCCAAACGCTCAGTTTGATCAGTTAACAGTGAAACAGTGTATAGGGAGCCATTTGCTCCATGGTAAACAGTGGTGGAGCCGTTGGTTCTAAGCGGCACGAATTCCAAGTAACTCCTTTTTGGAGCCAAAACATGTCATGAACTCACATCACAAGCACACATGATATGCAATCGAATAAATAATGTCAGAAACAGTTTCAATAAGTAGCTTGGAAACAGTTTTGGGGCCACCCACCTCCACGGCTCAGGAACCATCCATCATATATAATTGCCTTTGGCCAAATCCAAGCCCTACCAATCAAAGGTCAAGAATCAAAATACTTTTCAAAGAATCAGACAGTCATGCCCCCTTAATTTTCTTAACTTTTCCATCCACAAGCTACACCAATTCATCTCAAAATCAACCACATACACATCATAAACTATCAAATACATCTTTCGGCACAATATCCATAACTGAAGCTACACTTATCGGATTGAAACGAATCTTATGGCGTTTCGAAGACAAGACATAAATCTACATTTCTTATGAAGACCTCCAAAGCCAAATCATGCATTTTCATGGTCAAAAATGGAAATCTCCACGAAAATAGAAATCTGGGCGCGAAATAGGGCTCATGGGCAGTCAAGGGTATTTCGGTCATTTCACATGCTATAGTGCTCGGATCGAGCTGAAATTTTGCAGGCAACTAATTAACACCATTTTCTACAACTTACATGTTTTAGGGCTAATTCGCCCTCCAACCTAGCCGAACAGAACCGGCAGAAAAGGGGTTAATTGAAACCCTAATCTGGAATTTCGTATCAAGCTAGAAATTTTACACAACCAATCATTTCCAACATATACCAACTCCATTTTGCACTGTAACAAACCATCAATCCATGACTAACCAACACTAAACATATAAAATCAGAAAAATCATGTAAAAATCAGAAATTCATCAATCTCTACCAAAAAACATGAAATCTTCCACAAAATCACCTCTTAAGCCAACACAAGTCACTAACAAACCATTATTAAGAACAAAGAAAGGATTACTAGACATGATACCTTGAAATCTCAAGAAAGGTGATGACTTAGTCCTTTCTCTTCTCTAATCACACCACCACTACCTCCAATCTTCCTAAGCAAGAAGTTTCTATGGAGTAATTTGAGAAACTAACGGTTGGAACTCAAGATTTGGACTTGGATTTGAAGAAACAAGATGAAACTTTCCTCTCTTTTTCTCTCCTCAATGGCCGGCCAAGATGGAGCAAATGAAGATGATATTTTGATCAATTTTAGCATTTAGTAAAGTTGGTGAATAGTGGTCAAAGTCCAACTTTGACTAAAAAGGTGACACATGTCACCTTTTGGTTTTAAAACTATTCTTTGGTCTCTCCAATGTTCATCCATTTGGTAACCTCTAATTATCTCTTAACACCTAGTAAAGTAATAGCACTTAACACAAAAATCACTTAAGCACCAAAATTTTATCGCACTAGCGGGTCCCACGCTATAATGCGTTTCAAATTTAACATACACTAGCTCATACTAGGAAAATGATTTTAAAACTGTACTTACTCATGAAAATGCATAGAAACTTTAATATTTTTAAAGACAAAGGAATAAATGTAGGCAAAATAAAATAATGCCTAGAAAATGTGAAAATTTTCGGGTTTCTCACAAGCTCTCTCCCCCCTTAAAGAAGTGTCCTCGACATTCCAACTTGTACTATTCAAGTCAAAGATATCGCGTCAAAAGTCACTCAAGCATTTTTCCTAGCAGAGACTAAGAGGTTACTGGCTAATCCCACTTGTCGGATTGGCATTCCTACAAGAAATCACTTATAATTTCAACCCAGACCCACAATCCGGCATCCTAACATTAAAAGCTTAGGATAACACTGCAAGAGATCTAAAACTTGAGCTCTGATACCACCTGTGACGCCCAACCTCACCCTAGGGCGAACCAAAGGGTTCGGCGGACCGCCTGCCCAGCTCTCGCCGGGACTCAGTCGTTCACTACAGTCCTCAAATAAATTACAAGATAAATCCCAAATATACATCAAAAGTTCCACAATTTACATATACTACAAACTAAAACGTCAAGAGATACAAGCAATACTAATTTCCAACATAAGACAATGGTCCTCAGTTCTCACATAAGTACAAGTACAAGTACAATCTCAAATACTACGCAAATTAAAACTAGAGCTCCAATGGAACAGTAGATCCTCCAACCATTCACACGGAGAACTTTATTACGAATGCTTCCTTCACCTCGAGGCCTGTGGAGGGGAA